>NW_026610736.1:0-27500 GCF_029499605.1 Hyla sarda
TTACATTATAGATGGTGTCTGTATAATAGGGTAGATGAATACATTAATAGATGGTGTCTGTATAATAGGGTAGATGAATACATTATAGATGGTGTCTGTATAATAGGGTAGATGAATACATTATAGATGGTGTCTGTATAATAGGGTAGATGAATACATTATAGATGGTGTCTGTATAATAGGGGAGATGAATACATTATAGATGGTGTCTGTATAATAGGGGAGATGAATACATTATAGATGGTGTCTGTATAATAGGGTAGATGAATACATTATAGATGGTGTCTGTATAATAGGGTAGATGAATACATTATAGATGGTGTCTGTATAATAGGGTAGATGAATACATTATAGATGGTGTCTGTATAATAGGGTAGATGAATACATTATAGATGGTGTCTGTATAATAGGGTAGATGAATACATTATAGATGGTGTCTGTATAATAGGGTAGATGAATACATTATAGATGGTGTCTGTATAATAGGGTAGATGAATACATTATAGATGGTGTCTGTATAATAGGGTAGATGAATACATTATAGATGGTGTCTGTATAATAGGGTAGATGAATACATTATAGATGGTGTCTGTATAATTAGGGGAGATGAATACATTATAGATGGTGTCCTGTATAATAGGGTAGATGAATACATTATAGATGGTGTCTGTATAATAGGGGAGATGAATACATTATAGATGGTGTCTGTATAATAGGGGAGATGAATACATTATAGATGGTGTCTGTATAATAGGGTAGATGAATACATTATAGATGGTGTCTGTATAATAGGGGTAGATGAATACATTATAGATGGTGTCTGTATAATAGGGTAGATGAATACATTATAGATGGTGTCTGTATAATAGGGTAGATGAATACATTATAGATGGTGTCGGTATAATAGGGTAGATGAATACATTATAGATGGTGTCTGTATAATAGGGTAGATGAATACATTATAGATGGTGTCGGTATAATAGGGTAGATGAATACATTATAGATGGTGTCTGTATAATAGGGTAGATGAATACATTATAGATGGTGTCTGTATAATAGGGTAGATGAATACATTATAGATGGTGTCTGTATAATAGGGTAGATGAATACATTATAGATGGTGTCTGTATAATAGGGAGATGAATACATTATAGATGGTGTCTGTATAATAGGGTAGATGAATACATTATAGATGGTGTCTGTATAATAGGGTAGATGAATACATTATAGATGGTGTCTGTATAATAGGGGAGATGAATACATTATAGATGGTGTCTGTATAATAGGGTAGATGAATACATTATAGATGGTGTCTGTATAATAGGGGAGATGAATACATTATAGATGGTGTCTGTATAATAGGGGAGATGAATACATTATAGATGGTGTCTGTATAATAGGGGAGATGAATACATTATAGATGGTGTCTGTATAATAGGGGAGATGAATACATTATAGATGGTGTCTGTATAATAGGGGAGATGAATACATTATAGATGGTGTCTGTATAATAGGGTAGATGAATACATTATAGATGGTGTCTGTATAATAGGGTAGATGTATACATTATAGATGGTGTCTGTATAATAGGGTAGATGAATACATTATAGATGGTGTCTGTATAATAGGGTAGATGAATACATTATAGATGGTGTCTGTATAATAGGGTAGATGAATACATTATAGATGGTGTCTGTATAATAGGGTAGATGAATACATTATAGATGGTGTCTGTATAATAGGGTAGATGAATACATTATAGATGGTGTCTGTATAATAGGGTAGATGAATACATTATAGATGGTGTCTGTATAATAGGGTAGATGAATACATTATAGATGGTGTCTGTATAATAGGGGAGATGAATACATTATAGATGGTGTCCTGTATAATAGGGGAGATGAATACATTATAGATGGTGTCTGTATAATAGGGGAGATGTATACATTATAGATGGTGTCTGTATAATAGGGTAGATGAATACATTATAGATGGTGTCTGTATAATAGGGGAGATGAATACATTATAGATGGTGTCTGTATAATAGGGGAGATGAATACATTATAGATGGTGTCGGTATAATAGGGTAGATGAATACATTATAGATGGTGTCTGTATAATAGGGTAGATGAATACATTATAGATGGTGTCGGTATAATAGGGTAGATGAATACATTATAGATGGTGTCTGTATAATAGGGTAGATGAATACATTATAGATGGTGTCGGTATAATAGGGTAGATGAATAGGATACATTATAGATGGTGTCTGTATAATAGGGGAGATGAATACATTATAGATGGTGTCTGTATAATAGGGTAGATGAATACATTATAGATGGTGTCTGTATAATAGGGGAGATGAATACATTATAGATGGTGCCTGTATAATAGGGTAGATGTATACATTATAGATGGTGTCTGTATAATAGGGTAGATGAATACATTATAGATGGTGTCGGTATAATAGGGTAGATGAATACATTATAGATGGTGTCGGTATAATAGGGGAGATGAATACATTATAGATGGTGTCGGTATAATAGGGGAGATGAATACATTATAGATGGTGCCTGTATAATAGGGTAGATGAATACATTATAGATGGTGTCTGTATAATAGGGGAGATGAATACATTATAGATGGTGTCTGTATAATAGGGGAGATGTATACATTATAGATGGTGTCTGTATAATAGGGTAGATGAATACATTATAGATGGTGTCGGTATAATAGGGTAGATGAATACATTATAGATGGTGTCGGTATAATAGGGGAGATGAATACATTATAGATGGTGTCAGTATAATAGGGGAGATGAATACATTATAGATGGTGCCTGTATAATAGGGTAGATGAATACATTATAGATGGTGTCTGTATAATAGGGGAGATGAATACATTATAGATGGTGCCTGTATAATAGGGTAGATGAATACATTATAGATGGTGTCTGTATAATAGGGGAGATGAATACATTATAGATGGTGTCTGTATAATAGGGGAGATGAATACATTATAGATGGTGCCTGTATAATAGGGTAGATGAATACATTATAGATGGTGTCTGTATAATAGGGTAGATGAATACATTATAGATGGTGTCTGTATAATAGGGGAGATGAATACATTATAGATGGTGTCTGTATAATAGGGGAGATGAATACATTATAGATGGTGTCTGTATAATAGGGGAGATGAATACATTATAGATGGTGTCTGTATAATAGGGGAGATGTATACATTATAGATGGTGTCTGTATAATAGGGTAGATGAATACATTATAGATGGTGTCTGTATAATAGGGTAGATGAATACATTATAGATGGTGTCTGTATAATAGGGTAGATGAATACATTATAGATGGTGTCTGTATAATAGGGGAGATGAATACATTATAGATGGTGTCTGTATAATAGGGTAGATGAATACATTATAGATGGTGTCTGTATAATAGGGTAGATGAATACATTATAGATGGTGCCTGTATAATAGGGTAGATGAATACATTATAGATGGTGTCTGTATAATAGGGTAGATGAATACATTATAGATGGTGTCTGTATAATAGGGTAGATGAATACATTATAGATGGTGTCTGTATAATAGGGGAGATGAATACATTATAGATGGTGTCTGTATAATAGGGGAGATGAATACATTATAGATGGTGTCGGTATAATAGGGGAGATGAATACATTATAGATGGTGTCTGTATAATAGGGGAGATGAATACATTATAGATGGTGTCGGTATAATAGGGGAGATGAATACATTATAGATGGTGCCTGTATAATAGGGTAGATGAATACATTATAGATGGTGTCTGTATAATAGGGGAGATGAATACATTATAGATGGTGTCTGTATAATAGGGGAGATGTATACATTATAGATGGTGTCTGTATAATAGGGTAGATGAATACATTATAGATGGTGTCTGTATAATAGGGTAGATGAATACATTATAGATGGTGTCTGTATAATAGGGTAGATGAATACATTATAGATGGTGTCTGTATAATAGGGTAGATGAATACATTATAGATGGTGTCTGTATAATAGGGTAGATGAATACATTATAGATGGTGTCTGTATAATAGGGTAGATGAATACATTATAGATGGTGTCTGTATAATAGGGTAGATGAATACATTATAGATGGTGTCTGTATAATAGGGTAGATGTATACATTATAGATGGTGTCTGTATAATAGGGGAGATGAATACATTATAGATGGTGTCTGTATAATAGGGTAGATGAATACATTATAGATGGTGTCTGTATAATAGGGTAGATGAATACATTATAGATGGTGTCTGTATAACAGGGTAGATGAATACATTATAGATGGTGTCTGTATAATAGGGTAGATGAATACATTATAGATGGTGTCTGTATAATAGGGTAGATGAATACATTATAGATGGTGTCTGTATAATAGGGTAGATGAATACATTATAGATGGTGTCTGTATAATAGGGTAGATGAATACATTATAGATGGTGTCTGTATAATAGGGTAGATGAATACATTATAGATGGTGTCTGTATAATAGGGTAGATGAATACATTATAGATGGTGTCTGTATAATAGGGGAGATGAATACATTATAGATGGTGTCTGTATAATAGGGGAGATGAATACATTATAGATGGTGTCTGTATAATAGGGGAGATGAATACATTATAGATGGTGTCTGTATAATAGGGGAGATGAATACATTATAGATGGTGCCTGTATAATAGGGTAGATGAATACATTATAGATGGTGTCTGTATAATAGGGGATATGAATACATTATAGATGGTGTCTGTATAATAGGGGAGATGAATACATTATAGATGGTGTCTGTATAATAGGGTAGATGAATACATTATAGATGGTGTCTGTATAATAGGGGAGATGAATACATTATAGATGGTGTCTGTATAATAGGGGAGATGAATACATTATAGATGGTGCCTGTATAATAGGGTAGATGAATACATTATAGATGGTGTCTGTATAATAGGGGAGATGAATACATTATAGATGGTGTCTGTATAATAGGGTAGATGAATACATTATAGATGGTGTCTGTATAATAGGGTAGATGAATACACTATAGATGGTGTCTGTATAATAGGGTAGATGAATACATTATAGATGGTGTCTGTATAATAGGGGAGATGAATACATTATAGATGGTGTCTGTATAATAGGGGAGATGAATACATTATAGATGGTGCCTGTATAATAGGGTAGATGAATACATTATAGATGGTGTCTGTATAATAGGGGAGATGAATACATTATAGATGGTGTCTGTATAATAGGGTAGATGAATACATTATAGATGGTGTCTGTATAATAGGGTAGATGTATACATTATAGATGGTGTCTGTATAATAGGGTAGATGTATACATTATAGATGGTGTCTGTATAATAGGGGAGATGAATACATTATAGATGGTGTCTGTATAATAGGGTAGATGTATACATTATAGATGGTGTCGGTATAATAGGGTAGATGAATACATTATAGATGGTGTCTGTATAATAGGGTAGATGAATACATTATAGATGGTGTCTGTATAATAGGGGAGATGAATACATTATAGATGGTGTCTGTATAATAGGGGAGATGAATACATTATAGATGGTGTCTGTATAATAGGGTAGATGAATACATTATAGATGGTGTCTGTATAATAGGGTAGATGTATACATTATAGATGGTGTCGGTATAATAGGGTAGATGAATACATTATAGATGGTGTCTGTATAATAGGGGGAGATGAATACATTATAGATGGTGTCGGTATAATAGGGTAGATGAATACATTATAGATGGTGTCTGTATAATAGGGTAGATGAATACATTATAGATGGTGTCTGTATAATAGGGTAGATGAATACATTATAGATGGTGTCTGTATAATAGGGGAGATGAATACATTATAGATGGTGTCGGTATAATAGGGGTAGATGAATACATTATAGATGGTGTCTGTATAATAGGGTAGATGAATACATTATAGATGGTGTCTGTATAATAGGGTAGATGAATACACTATAGATGGTGTCTGTATAATAGGGTAGATGAATACATTATAGATGGTGTCTGTATAATAGGGGAGATGAATACATTATAGATGGTGTCTGTATAATAGGGTAGATGAATACATTATAGATGGTGTCTGTATAATAGGGGAGATGAATACATTATAGATGGTGTCTGTATAATAGGGGAGATGTATACATTATAGATGGTGTCTGTATAATAGGGGAGATGTATACATTATAGATGGTGTCTGTATAATAGGGGAGATGAATACATTATAGATGGTGTCTGTATAATAGGGTAGATGAATACATTATAGATGGTGTCTGTATAATAGGGTAGATGAATACATTATAGATGGTGTCTGTATAATAGGGTAGATGAATACATTATAGATGGTGTCTGTATAATAGGGGAGATGAATACACTATAGATGGTGTCTGTATAATAGGGTAGATGAATACATTATAGATGGTGTCTGTATAATAGGGGAGATGAATACATTATAGATGGTGTCTGTATAATAGGGTAGATGAATACACTATAGATGGTGTCTGTATAATAGGGTAGATGTATACATTATAGATGGTGTCTGTATAATAGGGGAGATGAATACATTATAGATGGTGTCTGTATAATAGGGGAGATGAATACATTATAGATGGTGTCGGTATAATAGGGTAGATGAATACATTATAGATGGTGTCTGTATAATAGGGGAGATGAATACATTATAGATGGTGTCTGTATAATAGGGTAGATGAATACATTATAGATGGTGTCTGTATAATAGGGTAGATGAATACATTATAGATGGTGTCGGTATAATAGGGGAGATGAATACATTATAGATGGTGTCTGTATAATAGGGTAGATGAATACATTATAGATGGTGTCTGTATAATAGGGTAGATGAATACATTATAGATGGTGTCTGTATAATAGGGTAGATGAATACATTATAGATGGTGTCTGTATAATAGGGTAGATGAATACATTATAGATGGTGTCTGTATAATAGGGTAGATGAATACATTATAGATGGTGTCTGTATAATAGGGGAGATGAATACATTATAGATGGTGTCTGTATAATAGGGGAGATGAATACATTATAGATGGTGTCTGTATAATAGGGGAGATGAATACATTATAGATGGTGTCTGTATAATAGGGTAGATGAATACATTATAGATGGTGTCGGTATAATAGGGTAGATGAATACATTATAGATGGTGTCTGTATAATAGGGGAGATGAATACATTATAGATGGTGTCTGTATAATAGGGGAGATGAATACATTATAGATGGTGTCTGTATAATAGGGTAGATGAATACATTATAGATGGTGTCGGTATAATAGGGTAGATGAATACATTATAGATGGTGTCTGTATAATAGGGTAGATGAATACATTATAGATGGTGTCGGTATAATAGGGTAGATGAATACATTATAGATGGTGTCGGTATAATAGGGGAGATGAATACATTATAGATGGTGTCGGTATAATAGGGGAGATGAATACATTATAGATGGTGCCTGTATAATAGGGTAGATGAATACATTATAGATGGTGTCTGTATAATAGGGGAGATGAATACATTATAGATGGTGTCTGTATAATAGGGGAGATGTATACATTATAGATGGTGTCTGTATAATAGGGTAGATGTATACATTATAGATGGTGTCTGTATAAGAGGGTAGATGAATACATTATAGATGGTGCCTGTATAATAGGGTAGATGAACACATTATAGATGGTGCCTGTATAATAGGGTAGATGAATACATTATAGATGGTGTCTGTATAATAGGGTAGATGAATACATTATAGATGGTGTCTGTATAATAGGGGAGATGAATACATTATAGATGGTGTCTGTATAATAGGGTAGATGAATACATTATAGATGGTGTCTGTATAATAGGGTAGATGAATACATTATAGATGGTGTCTGTATAATAGGGGAGATGAATACATTATAGATGGTGTCTGTATAATAGGGTAGATGAATACATTATAGATGGTGTCTGTATAATAGGGGAGATGAATACATTATAGATGGTGTCTGTATAATAGGGTAGATGAATACATTATAGATGGTGTCTGTATAATAGGGTAGATGAATACATTATAGATGGTGTCTGTATAATAGGGTAGATGAATACATTATAGATGGTGTCTGTATAATAGGGTAGATGAATACATTATAGATGGTGTCTGTATAATAGGGTAGATGAATACATTATAGATGGTGTCTGTATAATAGGGTAGATGAATACATTATAGATGGTGTCTGTATAATAGGGTAGATGAATACATTATAGATGGTGTCTGTATAATAGGGTAGATGAATACATTATAGATGGTGTCTGTATAATAGGGGAGATGAATACATTATAGATGGTGTCTGTATAATAGGGGAGATGAATACATTATAGATGGTGTCTGTATAATAGGGTAGATGAATACATTATAGATGGTGTCTGTATAATAGGGTAGATGAATACATTATAGATGGTGTCTGTATAATAGGGGAGATGAATACATTATAGATGGTGTCTGTATAATAGGGGAGATGAATACATTATAGATGGTGTCTGTATAATAGGGGAGATGAATACATTATAGATGGTGTCTGTATAATAGGGGAGATGAATACATTATAGATGGTGCCTGTATAATAGGGTAGATGAATACATTATAGATGGTGCCTGTATAATAGGGGATATGAATACATTATAGATGGTGTCTGTATAATAGGGGAGATGAATACATTATAGATGGTGTCTGTATAATAGGGTAGATGAATACATTATAGATGGTGTCTGTATAATAGGGGAGATGAATACATTATAGATGGTGTCTGTATAATAGGGGAGATGAATACATTATAGATGGTGTCTGTATAATAGGGTAGATGAATACATTATAGATGGTGTCTGTATAATAGGGGAGATGAATACATTATAGATGGTGCCTGTATAATAGGGTAGATGAATACATTATAGATGGTGTCTGTATAATAGGGGAGATGAATACATTATAGATGGTGTCTGTATAATAGGGGAGATGAATACATTATAGATGGTGTCTGTATAATAGGGTAGATGAATACATTATAGATGGTGTCTGTATAATAGGGGAGATGAATACATTATAGATGGTGCCTGTATAATAGGGGAGATGAATACATTATAGATGGTGTCTGTATAATAGGGGAGATGAATACATTATAGATGGTGTCTGTATAATAGGGTAGATGAATACATTATAGATGGTGTCTGTATAATAGGGTAGATGAATACATTATAGATGGTGTCTGTATAATAGGGTAGATGAATACATTATAGATGGTGTCTGTATAATAGGGGAGATGAATACATTATAGATGGTGTCTGTATAATAGGGTAGATGAATACATTATAGATGGTGTCTGTATAATAGGGTAGATGAATACATTATAGATGGTGTCTGTATAATAGGGTAGATGAATACATTATAGATGGTGTCTGTATAATAGGGGAGATGAATACATTATAGATGGTGCCTGTATAATAGGGGAGATGAATACATTATAGATGGTGTCTGTATAATAGGGGAGATGAATACATTATAGATGGTGTCTGTATAATAGGGTAGATGAATACATTATAGATGGTGTCTGTATAATAGGGGAGATGAATACATTATAGATGGTGTCTGTATAATAGGGTAGATGAATACATTATAGATGGTGTCTGTATAATAGGGTAGATGAATACATTATAGATGGTGTCTGTATAATAGGGGAGATGAATACATTATAGATGGTGTCTGTATAATAGGGTAGATGAATACATTATAGATGGTGCCTGTATAATAGGGTAGATGAATACATTATAGATGGTGTCTGTATAATAGGGTAGATGAATACATTATAGATGGTGTCTGTATAATAGGGGAGATGAATACATTATAGATGGTGTCTGTATAATAGGGGAGATGAATACATTATAGATGGTGTCTGTATAATAGGGGAGATGAATACATTATAGATGGTGTCTGTATAATAGGGGAGATGAATACATTATAGATGGTGTCTGTATAATAGGGTAGATGAATACATTATAGATGGTGTCTGTATAATAGGGGAGATGAATACATTATAGATGGTGTCGGTATAATAGGGTAGATGAATACATTATAGATGGTGTCTGTATAATAGGGTAGATGAACACATTATAGATGGTGTCTGTATAATAGGGTAGATGAACACATTATAGATGGTGTCTGTATAATAGGGGAGATGAATACATTATAGATGGTGTCTGTATAATAGGGTAGATGAATACATTATAGATGGTGTCTGTATAATAGGGTAGATGTATACATTATAGATGGTGTCTGTATAATAGGGTAGATGAATACACTATAGATGGTGTCTGTATAATAGGGTAGATGAATACATTATAGATGGTGTCTGTATAATAGGGGAGATGAATACATTATAGATGGTGTCTGTATAATAGGGGAGATGAATACATTATAGATGGTGCCTGTATAATAGGGTAGATGAATACATTATAGATGGTGTCTGTATAATAGGGTAGATGAATACATTATAGATGGTGTCTGTATAATAGGGTAGATGTATACATTATAGATGGTGTCTGTATAATAGGGTAGATGAATACATTATAGATGGTGTCTGTATAATAGGGTAGATGAATACATTATAGATGGTGTCTGTATAATAGGGGAGATGAATACATTATAGATGGTGTCTGTATAATAGGGTAGATGAATACATTATAGATGGTGTCTGTATAATAGGGTAGATGTATACATTATAGATGGTGTCTGTATAATAGGGGAGATGAATACATTATAGATGGTGTCTGTATAATAGGGTAGATGAATACATTATAGATGGTGTCTGTATAATAGGGGAGATGAATACATTATAGATGGTGTCTGTATAATAGGGGAGATGAATACATTATAGATGGTGTCTGTATAATAGGGTAGATGAATACATTATAGATGGTGTCTGTATAATAGGGTAGATGAATACATTATAGATGGTGTCTGTATAATAGGGGAGATGAATACATTATAGATGGTGTCTGTATAATAGGGTAGATGAATACATTATAGATGGTGTCTGTATAATAGGGTAGATGAATACATTATAGATGGTGTCTGTATAATAGGGGAGATGAATACATTATAGATGGTGTCTGTATAATAGGGGAGATGAATACATTATAGATGGTGTCTGTATAATAGGGGAGATGAATACATTATAGATGGTGTCTGTATAATAGGGTAGATGAATACACTATAGATGGTGTCTGTATAATAGGGTAGATGAATACATTATAGATGGTGTCTGTATAATAGGGGAGATGAATACATTATAGATGGTGTCTGTATAATAGGGTAGATGAATACACTATAGATGGTGTCTGTATAATAGGGTAGATGTATACATTATAGATGGTGTCTGTATAATAGGGGAGATGAATACATTATAGATGGTGTCTGTATAATAGGGGAGATGAATACATTATAGATGGTGTCTGTATAATAGGGGAGATGAATACATTATAGATGGTGTCTGTATAATAGGGGAGATGAATACATTATAGATGGTGTCTGTATAATAGGGGAGATGAATACATTATAGATGGTGTCTGTATAATAGGGGAGATGAATACATTATAGATGGTGTCTGTATAATAGGGGAGATGAATACATTATAGATGGTGCCTGTATAATAGGGGAGATGAATACATTATAGATGGTGTCTGTATAATAGGGGAGATGAATACATTATAGATGGTGTCTGTATAATAGGGGAGATGAATACATTATAGATGGTGTCTGTATAATAGGGTAGATGAATACATTATAGATGGTGTCTGTATAATAGGGGAGATGAATACATTATAGATGGTGTCGGTATAATAGGGGAGATGAATACATTATAGATGGTGTCTGTATAATAGGGTAGATGTATAAATTATAGATGGTGTCTGTATAATAGGGTAGATGTATACATTATAGATGGTGTCTGTATAATAGGGGAGATGAATACATTATAGATGGTGTCTGTATAATAGGGGAGATGAATACATTATAGATGGTGTCTGTATAATAGGGTAGATGAATACATTATAGATGGTGTCTGTATAATAGGGTAGATGAATACATTATAGATGGTGTCTGTATAATAGGGGAGATGAATACATTATAGATGGTGTCTGTATAATAGGGGAGATGAATACATTATAGATGGTGTCTGTATAATAGGGTAGATGAATACATTATAGATGGTGTCTGTATAATAGGGTACTTGGATAAACCATAGATGGTGTCTGTATAATAGGGTACTTGGATAAACCATAGATGGTGTCTGTATAATAGGGTACTTGGATAAACCATAGATGGTGTTGGCATTACAAGGTATTCAGGAACAGTTTTGCAGGATCACCCCCCCCCCCCCCCCCCCCCTCACACACCACTTTTGCCCCAGGCAGGAGAACAGACTAGTCCGTGGTCCTCGTAGTGTTTCCATGAAAGATCGGCAGAATTATCGAGGGACGACGGACCGTGGCGGCAGCGTGGAAGGAGAGTTCTCAGGAGAGTCCAAGTTCTGTAGTCAGGTGAGTGTGAGCTGGAGTGAAGTACCATAAAGTATCCTGGTGAGGCCGAGGACATCTTTGTCACCTTCATGTTATTCATCACCCTCACATGGTGCCTCCTTGTATTATGTCATGTATGGTCCTGAGATGTCACCTCACATGGCGTTTCCTTGTATTATCTCATGTATGGTCCTGAGATGTCACCTTACATGGTGCTTCCTTGTATTATGTCATGTATGGTCCTGAGATGTCACCTCACATGGTGTTTCCTTGTATTATCTCATGTATGGTCCTGAGATGTCACCTTACATGGTGCTTCCTTGTATTATGTCATGTATGGTCCTGAGATGTCACCTCACATGGTGTTTCCTTGTATTATCTCATGTATGGTCCTGAGATGTCACCTCACATCGTGTTTCCTTGTATTATCTCATGTATGGTCCTAAGATGTCACCTCACATGGTGTTTCCTTGTATTATCTCATGTATGGTCCTGAGATGTCACCTCACATGGTGTTTCCTTGTATTATCTCATGTATGGTCCTGAGATGTCACCTCACATGGTGTTTCCTTGTATTATCTCATGTATGGTCCTAAGATGTCACCTCACATGGTGTTTCCTTGTATTATGTCATGTATGGTCCTGAGATGTCACCTCACATGGTGTTTCCTTGTATTATCTCATGTATGGTCATGAGATGTCACCTCACATGGTGTTTCCTTGTATTATCTCATGTATGGTCCTGAGATGTCACCTCACATGGTGTTTCCTTTTATTATCTCATGTATGGTCCTGAGATGTCACCTCACATGGTGTTTCCTTTTATTATCTCATGTATGGTCCTGAGATGTCACCTCACATGGTGTTTCCTTGTATTATCTCATGTATGGTCCTGAGATGTCACCTCACATGGTGTTTCCTTGTATTATCTCATGTATGATCCTGAGATGTCACCTCACATGGTGTTTCCTTGTATTATCTCATGTATGGTCATGAGATGTTACCTCACATGGTGTTTCCTTGTATTATCTCCATGTATGGTCCTGAGATGTCACCTCACATGGTGTTTCCTTGTATTATCTCATGTATGGTCCTGAGATGTCACCTCACATGGTGTTTCCTTGTATTACCTCATGTATGGTCCTGAGATGTCACCTCACATGGTGTTTCCTTTTATTATCTCATGTATGGTCCTGAGATGTCACCTCACATGGTGCTTCCTTTTATTATCTTATGTATGATCCTGAGATGTCACCTCACATGGTGTTTCCTTGTATTATCTCATGTATGGTCATGAGATGTCACCTCACATGGTGTTTCCTTGTATTATCTCCATGTATGGTCCTGAGATGTCACCTCACATGGTGTTTCCTTGTATTATCTCATGTATGGTCCTGAGATGTCACCTCACATGGTGTTTCCTTGTATTACCTCATGTATGGTCCTGAGATGTCACCTCACATGGTGTTTCCTTTTATTATCTCATGTATGGTCCTGAGATGTCACCTCACATGGTGCTTCCTTTTATTATCTCATGTATGGTCCTAAGATGTCACCTCACATGGTGTTTCCTTGTATTATCTCATGTATGGTCCTGAGATGTCACCTCACATGGTGTTTCCTTGTATTATCTCATGTATGGTCCTGAGATGTCACCTCACATGGTGTTTCCTTGTATTATCTCATGTATGGTCCTGAGATGTCACCTCACATGGTGTTTCCTTGTATTATCTCATGTATGGTCCTGAGATGTCACCTCACATGGTGTTTCCTTGTATTATCTTATGTATGGTCCTGAGATGTCACCTCACATGGTGTTTCCTTGTATTATCTCATGTATGGTCCTGAGATGTCACCTCACATGGTGCCTCCTTGTATTATCTCATGTATGGTCCTGAGATGTCACCTCACATGGTGCCTCCTTGTATTATGTCATGTATGGTCCTGAGATGTCACCTCACATGGTGCTTCCTTGTATTATGCCATGTATGGTCCTGAGATGTCACCTCACATGGTGTTTCCTTGTATTATCTCATGTATGGTCCTAAGATGTCACCTCACATGGTGTTTCCTTGTATTATCTCATGTATGGTCCTGAGATGTCACCTCACATGGTGTTTCCTTTTATTATCTCATGTATGGTCCTGAGATGTCACCTCACATGGTGCCTCCTTGTATTATGTCATGTATGGTCCTGAGATGTCACCTCACATGGTGCTTCCTTGTATTATCTCATGTATGGTCCTGAGATGTCACCTCACATGGTGCTTCCTTGTATTATGTCATGTATGGTCCTGAGATGTCACCTCACATGGTGTTTCCTTGTATTATCTCATGTATGGTCCTGAGATGTCACCTCACATGGTGTTTCCTTGTATTACCTCATGTATGGTCCTGAGATGTCACCTCACATGGTGTTTCCTTGTATTACCTCATGTATGGTCCTGAGATGTCACCTCACATGGTGTTTCCTTGTATTATCTCATGTATGGTCCTGAGATGTCACCTTACATGGTGTTTCCTTGTATTATGTCATGTATGGTCCTGAGATGTCACCTCACATGGTGTTTCCTTGTATTATCTCATGTATGGTCCTGAGATGTCACCTTACATGGTGCTTCCTTGTATTATGTCATGTATGGTCCTGAGATGTCACCTCACATGGTGTTTCCTTGTATTATCTCATGTATGGTCCTGAGATGTCACCTCACATGGTGCTTCCTTGTATTATCTCATGTATGGTCCTGAGATGTCACCTCACATGGTGCTTCCTTGTATTATGTCATGTATGGTCCTGAGATGTCACCTCACATGGTGTTTCCTTGTATTATCTCATGTATGGTCCTAAGATGTCACCTCACATGGTGTTTCCTTATATTATCTCCATGTATGGTCCTGAGATGTCACCTCACATGGTGTTTCCTTGTATTATCTCATGTATGGTCCTAAGATGTCACCTCACATGGTGTTTCCTTGTATTATGTCATGTATGGTCCTGAGATGTCACCTCACATGGTGTTTCCTTGTATTATCTCATGTATGGTCCTAAGATGTCACCTCACATGGTGTTTCCTTGTATTATCTCATGTATGGTCCTGAGATGTCACCTCACATGGTGTTTCCTTGTATTATCTCATGTATGGTCCTGAGATGTCACCTCACATGGTGTTTCCTTGTATTATCTCATGTATGGTCCTGAGATGTCACCTCACATGGTGCTTCCTTGTATTATCTCATGTATGGTCCTGAGATGTCACCTCACATGGTGCTTCCTTGTATTATGTCATGTATGGTCCTGAGATGTCACCTCACATGGTGTTTCCTTGTATTATCTCCATGTATGGTCCTGAGATGTCACCTCACATGGTGTTTCCTTGTATTATCTCATGTATGGTCCTGAGATGTCACCTCACATGGTGTTTCCTTATATTATCTCCATGTATGGTCCTGAGATGTCACCTCACATGCTGTTTCCTTGTATTATCTCATGTATGGTCCTGAGATGTCACCTCACATAGTGTTTCCTTGTATTATCTCATGTATGGTCCTGAGATGTCACCTCACATGGTGTTTCCTTTTATTATCTCATGTATGGTCCTGAGATGTCACCTCACATGGTGTTTCCTTGTATTATCTCATGTATGGTCCTGAGATGTCACCTCACATGGTGTTTCCTTGTATTATCTCATGTATGGTCCTGAGATGTCACCTCACATGGTGTTTCCTTGTATTATCTCATGTATGGTCCTGAGATGTCACCTCACATGGTGTTTCCTTATATTATCTCCATGTATGGTCCTGAGATGTCACCTCACATGGTGTTTCCTTGTATTATCTCATGTATGGTCCTGAGATGTCACCTCACATGGTGCTTCCTTGTATTATCTTATGTATGGTCCTGAGATGTCACCTCACATGGTGTTTCCTTTTATTATCTCATGTATGGTCCTGAAATGTCACCTCACATGGTGTTTCCTTGTATTATCTCATGTATGATCCTGAGATGTCACCTCACATGGTGTTTCCTTGTATTATCTCCATGTATGGTCCTGAGATGTCATCTCACATGGTGTTTCCTTGTATTATCTCATGTATGGTCCTGAGATGTCACCTCACATGGTGTTTCCTTATATTATCTCCATGTATGGTCCTGAGATGTCACCTCACATGGTGTTTCCTTGTATTATCTCATGTATGGTCCTGAGATGTCACCTCACATGGTGTTTCCTTTTATTATCTCATGTATGGTCCTGAGATGTCACCTCACATGGTGTTTCCTTGTATTATCTCATGTATGGTCCTGAGATGTCACCTCACATGGTGTTTCCTTGTATTATCTCATGTATGGTCCTGAGATGTCACCTCACATGGTGTTTCCTTGTATTATCTCATGTATGGTCCTGAGATGTCACCTCACATGGTGTTTCCTTGTATTATCTCATGTATGGTCCTGAGATGTCACCTCACATGGTGCTTCCTTGTATTATCTCATGTATGATCCTGAGATGTCACCTCACATGGTGCTTCCTTGTATTATGTCATGTATGGTCCTGAGATGTCACCTCACATGGTGTTTCCTTGTATTATCTCATGTATGGTCCTGAGATGTCACCTCACATGGTGTTTCCTTGTATTATCTCATGTATGGTCCTGAGATGTCACCTCACATGGTGTTTCCTTTTATTATCTCATGTATGGTCCTGAGATGTCACCTCACATGGTGTTTCCTTGTATTATCTCATGTATGGTCCTGAGATGTCACCTCACATGGTGTTTCCTTGTATTATCTCATGTATGGTCCTGAGATGTCACCTCACATGGTGTTTCCTTGTATTATCTCATGTATGGTCCTGAGATGTCACCTCACATGGTGTTTTCTTGTATTATCTCATGTATGGTCCTGAGATGTCACCTCACATGGGGTTTCCTTGTATTATCTCATGTATGGTCCTGAGATGTCACCTCACATGGTGTTTCCTTGTATTATCTCCATGTATGATCCTGAGATGTCACCTCACATGGTGTTTGTTTTCTTGTATTATCTCATGTATGGTCCTGAGATGTCACCTCACATGGTGTTTCCTTGTATTATCTCCATGTATGGTCCTGAGATGTCACCTCACATGGTGTTTCCTTGTATTATCTCATGTATGGTCCTGAGATGTCACCTCACATGGTGTTTCCTTGTATTATCTCCATGTATGGTCCTGAGATGTCACCTCACATGGTGTTTCCTTGTATTATCTCATGTATGGTCCTAAGATGTCACCTCACATGGTGTTTGTTTTCTTGTATTATCTCATGTATGGTCCTGAGATGTCACCTCACATGGTGTTTGTTTTCTTGTATTATCTCATGTATGGTCCTGAGATGTCACCTCACATGGTGTTTCCTTGTATTATCTCCATGTATGGTCCTGAGATGTCACCTCACATGGTGTTTCCTTGTATTATCTCATGTATGGTCCTAAGATGTCACCTCACATGGTGTTTGTTTTCTTGTATTATCTCATGTATGGTCCTGAGATGTCACCTCACATGGTGTTTCCTTGTATTATCTCCATGTATGATCCTGAGATGTCACCTCACATGGTGTTTCCTTGTATTATCTCATGTATGGTCCTAAGATGTCACCTCACATGGTGTTTGTTTTCTTGTATTATCTCATGTATGGTCCTGAGATTTCACCTCACATGGTGTTTCCTTGTATTATCTCTTGTATGGTCCTGAGATGTCACCTCACATGGTGTTTCCTTGTATTATCTCTTGTATGGTCCTGAGATGTCACCATTGTTTTTACCCCACATTAGACCATAGTGACCCATGTCCCCCCCCCCATCCAACCACCCACCCACCCATCACCAGTATTTTTCCCCACACTATCCTGTCTCCCTCCCACATCTCCTCTCTCCCATCCTTCCTCTCCCATCCTGCCTCCCCCCATGTCTCCCATCCTGCCTCCCTCACGTCTCCTCCCCCCCATGTCTTCTCCCCCCCATGTCTCCCATCCTGCTTCCCTCATGTCTCCTCCCCCCTCCCCCATGTTTTCCATTCTGTCCCCCCCATGTCTTCTCTCTCCCCCCCATGTCTTCTCCCCCCCCCCATGTCTTCTCTCCCCCCCCATGTCTTCTCTCCCCCCCCATGTCTTCTCTCTCCCCCCCCATGTCTTCTCTCTCCCCCCCATGTCTTCTATCTCCCCCCCATGTCTCCTGTCTCCCCCCCCATGTCTCCTGTCTCCCCCCCATGTCTCCTGTCTCCCCCCCCATGTCTCCCATCCTGTCCCCCCACGTCTCCTCTCTCCCCCCCATGTCTCCCATCCTTTCCCCCCGTCTCCTCTCTCCCCCCCCATGTCTCCCATCCTGTCCCCCCAAGTCTCCTCTTTCCCCCCCATGTCTCCCATCCTGTCTCCCTATGTCTCCTCTCTCCTCCCCCATGTCTCCCATCCTGTCCCCCCGCCATGTCTCCTCTCTCCCCCCATGTCTCCCATTCTGTCCTCCCCATGTCTCCCATCCTGTCCCCCCCATGTCTCCCATTCTGTCCCCCCCATGTCTCCTCTCTCCTCCCCCATGTCTCCCATCCTGTCCCCCCTCTCCCCCCCATGTCTCCCATCCTGTCCCCTCCATGTCTCCTCTGTCCCCCCATGTCTCCCGTCCTGTCCCCCCATGTCTCCTCTCTCCTCCCCCATGTCTCCCATCCTGTCCCCCCGCCATGTCTCCTCTCTCCCTCCATCTCTTAAACCTGTAGATTTAATGGCTGGGTGTTATCAAGCTGCTATCACCCAACTTTACTCCACAGGTTCCGCGGAAGTCGGTTTTTGATGAATTGAATGAAATCCTGGGATCGGAGCAGCAGCTTCCAGAGAGCATCATCCTGGTGAACACCTCAGACTGGCCCGGACAGGTAATGGGGGACAGAGTCCCAGATCCCCCCCCAAACAAGTCCTTTCCACCCCACATCACATTATTAATCATCTCACATCATCACAAGCTGGACCTGGCTGGAGGGAATCTTCTGGATGTTTGGTTGGATTGAGCAGCGGAGTCTAAGGCGCCCCCTGGTCTCCACCATATACAGGGATCTGGACTTCACTGTGGGGGTCTCTTAAGTTCTGTCCTCAAGGCTGACTCAGCCGACATCTATCAGGAGGATCAGGTAGTAGGTAAAGCTGTGGATCAGTCAAATGAACAGTCAGATCTCGGTGTTATTTGTCTATTCTCCAGAGGTTCTGTCACATGTAGAGTCCATGGAGGTCACTGTTACGTGTCGAGTCCATGGAGGTTTCATTCATGTGTTGAGTCCTTGGAGATCACTGTTGTGTGTGAAGTCCAAGACATTTATGCTGCATCAGAGACCTCCATGGACTGGACAAGTGACAGACCTTCTGAGCAATAGTTTCCGGTCTCCTAGGCAGGCGATGGCCTCCGCTCCTCACTCCACTGGGATCCAAAAGCCCCAGGACAACGTCATTACAATGGTCTCTAGAGGCCTCGGCCTGAGCTTCAGCTCCTTAGTGGAATCCTCATCCACAATACTTTCTGAGCAGTAAGGTGGTCTCCACTCTGGCCACATAGTTGTCTACTAAACAACCAGCCCCAGCCATAATACTGTCCATAGTCCGGTGAGCTGGAGTCACGTACACAAAATATGTAAAAAGTATTTCATAAAAACTTAAGACATGGTTACCCCGAGAAGCACCATAGACTGTGCAGGCGCCACCTAGACTGTGCAGGCGCCACCTAGACTGTGCAGGCGCCACCTAGACTGTGCAGGCGCCACCTAGACTGTGCAGGCGCCACCTAGACTGTGCAGGCGCACCTGTGTGAAGTTGGCACCCCAGTTTCCCAAAAGATATAGATATATACATATATATATATATATATATATATATATATATATATATACACACACACACACACATTTGTGCCGCTTTGGTTCCTGAGATATTGGGTGTTAGATTTTTATGAAGCCCCACCCACTTTCCACCCCATCACAAACCGTTTATGATGAAAACATTTAAGTTTGTGCTACTTTGGTTTCTGAGATATTGCGCGGTCGATTTGCTGAAACCCCACCTACTTTCCACCCCATGTTGTTAAATTTTTAAAACAAATACGCCATTCCTTTGTGCTGCGTTTGTGCTGCTTTGGTGTCTGAGAGATTGCACGCTCGATATGCTGAAAAATAAATACACTATTAGTGTGTGCCGCAAATCCCTGAAACTGATACCTGGATAAGAGAAAAAGAACTGAAAAACACCGGTCAACCATAAAAATATCGGCTAACCATAAAAGCACTGGCTAACCATAAAAACACTGACTAACCATAAAAACACAGACTAACCGTAGCAATTTTATAATAAAATAAATGTATAAATTGTTCCTTACTAGATGCCATACATCTTTTAGATTTCCCCTCCCCATGTGATGCTCCTCCCCCATACTTCATTAGATTTCCTCCTTGTGATGCCCCTCCCCCATATTTCATTAGATTTCCCCCTTGTGATGCCCCTCCTCCATACTTCATTAGATTTCACCCTTGTGATGCCCCTCCCCCATACTTCATTAGATTTCCCCCATGTGATGCCCCTCCCCCATACTTCATTAGAATTCCACCTTGTGACGCCCCTCCCCCATACTTCATTAGATTTCCCCCTTGTGATGCCCCTCCCCCATACTTCATTAGATTTCCTCCTTGTGATGCCCCTCCCCCATAGCACATGTAATTACTTGTTTATACTAATAATGTCCTGGTAGATCTCTGCATCACTATTACCTGGCAAATACACTGGTAGTATATGTACAGTATAGGGGGTTGTTATACACGGTTATAATCCTCCAATCACTTCCTGTTATCCTCCAATCACTTCCTGTTATCCTCCAATCACTTCCTGTTATCCTCCAATCACTTCCTGTTAAAAATCCCCCAATCACTTCCTGTTATTCCCCAATCACTTCCTGTTATCCCCCAATCACTTCCTGTTATCCCCCCAATCACTTCCTGTTATCCCCCAATCACTTCCTGTTATCCCCCAATCACTTCCTGTTATCCCCCCAATCACTTCCTGTTATCCCCCAATAACTTCCTGTTATAATCCTCCAATCGCTTCCTGTTATAATCCCCCAATCGCTTCCTGTTATAATCCTCCAATCGCTTCCGGTTATAATCCTCCAATCGCTTCCGGTTATAATCCTCCAATCGCTTCCTGTTATAATCCCCCAATCGCTTCCTGTTATAATCCTCCAATCACTTCCTGTTATAATCCTCCAATCGCTTCCGGTTATAATCCCCCAATCGCTTCCTGTTATAATCCTCCAATCGCTTCCGGTTATAATCCTCCATTCACTTCCTGTTATAATGAAGCTTTTCTTCCATTTAATGTCGTTTTACCTATAATCTGACGTTGTTAGATATTTTCCATTTTATAAATGTCACAAACATCCTATGAGTCTATAATTAGTATATAATTGGAGATTTTCCTAGTCTAGATGACGGAAAATATGGATTTTATTAAAGACAGGAGACTCATATTATGCTTTGCTTTCTTTAATTTAGCCCACAGCAGCAAAGGTTAAATATACAGAAAAGTGAAGAAAACTTTTTTAGCATAACCAAACATAGGTGTAAGGTAGTCCAGTATCATCCAATCAGAATAGGGTATAGGAGATAAAGTCTGTTAACGCGAACTGTTATTCCTCTTTCTTGTTGCGAGGAGTATAGAAGAAGAACATCAAACAACTTCAAATGTAGAATTGGAACTTTGAAGTCAGGAAGTAGAACAACGAATGGAAGAGTTGACCACGTGGAGAGACAGTAATCTTCAATCTAAGCTGAAAAATATTAAGAAACAAAGATAAGTAGGGAGGGTTAAAAGGGAGGGATAATATTCGCCTCCTGTCTTTAATAAAATCCATATTTTCCGTCATCTAGACTAGGAAAATCTCCAATTTTATTGAAAGACGGAGGCTCATATTATGCATGTTCAAAGCTATAACACAAATCTAAAATACTGACATAGAAACATGAGAAGAAGGATGGAAATAAAAAGTCTTAAAAGTAGATTCGGATGACCAATTTGCTGCTTTCAGTAAATCTGAAAGCGAACCTCCGGATTGAATAATTTTGGTAGATATAGCACCTCTGGTGGACTGAGCACCGAAAATAGAGGTATCAATACCTGACAAAGACATAGTTTGTTTGATCCATCTGGCTATAGTGGCTGAAGAAACAGGAAGATGAGGTCTACAATAGGAAATTAAAAGTTGAGAAGAAGGAAGACGTAAAGAACTTGTTCTATTTTCATATGTTTGTAAACATTGAACAACACAAAGATTAATGTTATGAGGAAAAGAGGGATAAAATACTGTATGAAGATTTGTTTTTGTACGTCTATAAATGTTAAATAAAACTCCTTGAGGAGAAAAAGATCTGTGAGAGAGATCTAAAGCTTTGACATCAGAGACTCGTTTGCAAGATATAAGACATAGAAGCATAGAAAGCTTCAAGGAGAGAATTTTTAAAGACAGATTTTCGTTGGGGCCCAAAAATTCAAGGAAGGACAAAACAATGTTAACATCCCAAGTAGAAGTATATCTGGGAAGAGGAGGTCTGCGAAAACGAATGCCCTTTAAAAGTCTGCAGACTAAAGGATGCTTACCAACAGATAAAGAGCCAATAAGGGAATGGTTGGAAGAAATGGCTGATCGATAAACATTAATGGTACGATATGCTTTTCCCATGTCAAAAGAAGATGAAAGGAAATTCAAAATATCGGTTAAAGATGATTGAATGGGATCCAAATCCCGGTGTGAGCACCAATGAGACCAAACTTTCCAGGCAGATCTGTAAGCAGATTTGGTGCCTGGTACCCATGCATTTGAAAGGATGTCTCTAGATGATTGTGAAAGTCCTTGATCAAACGCGAATCTCCTGACACAAGCCAGGGTATTAGAGATAGTGTTTTCGAGAGAACCAGAGGATGAGGGTTCCCGGAAGGATCCAGAAGGATTGTGGGGGACATGGGAATGATTCGAGGAAGATCCATCGTCATTCCTAAAAGTTGAGGGAACCATGCTTGGGATGGCCACCAAGGAGTTATCAACACTACTTTCGATTTCTGGGAAAGAATGTGTAGGAGAACTCTGGGAATCAGAGAAAAGGGAGGGAAGGCATAGAGGGTTTCTGAAGGCCAAGATTGAATGAGCGGGATTGGGCGTCTACGCCTAATGCTTCTAGATCGTGGCACCAACTGAAAAATAGAGGAAATTGATGATTTAGACGAGAAGCGAAAAGGTCTAAATATAAAGGACCCCAGAGAATATTGAGAAGGGAAAAAATAGAAGGATCCAGACGCCAGTCGCTGGCATCTAGAAGGTAGCGAGAATTCCAATCTGCGATACTGTTGCAAAGGCCTGGGAGATATTCTGCTTGAGAACAATGCTCCTGTCCAGGCGAAAGTGCTAAAATTCTTTGGAAATATCTGCTAAAAGTTTCGATTTTGTACCCCCTAAACGATTGACATATTGAACAGCTGACACATTGTCCATCCGAAGAAGAATGCAGCAATTGTAATTGTCTTTGGCAAAACTCTTGAGTGCAAAGAAGCCTGCCAAAAGCTCCAAACAATTGATATGAAGGGTTGATTCCTCTGAAAACCATTTCCCACCAGTGGATAAAGAACCACAACGGGCTCTCCAGCCAAGAAGGCTCGCATCCGATTCTATGGAAAAATCTGGAAATGGATGGAAAATGGCTTTCCCATTCCAAGATTCCAGATGATGAAGCCACCAAAGTAATTCTTCTCTCGTTTCCGGAGTGAGGGAAATGGAATCCGAATAACCCAGACCATTCCGAAGGTGTTGGATTTTTAGGCGTTGTAAGGCCCTGTAATGTAAAGGGGCTGGAAAAATAGCTTGTATGGAGGCCACTAAAAGGCCTACAATTCTGGCAATGTTCCTCAGGGAAATAAGATTCTTGTTCAGAACCGAGTGAATTTCTATTCGAATCGTTTTCAAACGTCTCGACAGGAGACTTAAAATATCTAGATTGGTGTTTACCATGAATCCGAGAAATTCCACTTCCCTCGAAGGGGTCAATATAGAGTCTTTGAAATGTATTACAAATCCTAGATCTGTAAGGAGAGAGAGTCCATTGTATATGTAGATGGATGAGGTGGAGAGATTGAGCCATGATCAAAATATCGTCTAAGTATATGATCAGACTAACGCCTCTGCTCCGAAGTAGAGCAACTACTGGTTTCATCAGTTTGGTGAAACGCCATGGGGCAGATGCCAGACCGAATGGAAGGCAAGTGAATTGCCATATCTGGTTTTTCCAGGAGAATTGGAGATAAGGTTGAAAAGAGGGGTGAATAGGCACTGTAAGATAGGCATCTTTTGAGATCTATCTTTATGAGCCAATCTCCGTGAAGGAGATCTCTTAAAAGATGAAAGCCCTCCATCTTGAAATGGTGATATTTTACAAAAGCTTTGAGAGATTTTAGATTTATGACTGGTCTGTGACCGCCATCCTTCTTTTTGACTAGGAACAGATTGCTGAGATTTCCCAGAGAAAGGGTATCTATGGGAATGATGGAATTTTTGGAATGAAGTTCCTGAATTTATATATCGACAAGAATTTGATCTTGTTTTGAAAAATGGATAGGATGAGGAAGGTGAGATTGAAAAGGAGGAGAAAGAAACTCTATTTGGTAATCTTTTACCGTATTTAAGATCCAAGAGTCTGTGGTGATCATAGACCAAATCTGGAAAAAATGGGTTAGTCTGCCTCCTAGAGGAATCTGAGAGATAGAAAGAAGAGACGAGCTTACATGAAGAGGGTCTGGTCTTTTGGAATCCTCTGGAACCTCTGGCACGCCATGGTCTTCCACAATAAGGGAAGAAGGGGGATGAAGAATAGGATCTTGAGGGGTAGGATCCTGTAGGCAGAGATGTTCTGGATGGGGGAGGGCCTCGGTATATTTGTTTTTCTTGATTGTTGCAGCTGGTAAAGTGGCCCCTGCCTTTCCCAGCCTTAGCGAAAACCTTGGAATGAAAAACTTTCTTAATAGACATCTGTGCTTTATCAAGACTGGAGAAGAGCCCTATATATTTATTGAGTTCTTTGATAAAAGAATCTCCAAATAAACATCCCTCTTTAGAGGGTCCCGGCTCTGTTGGGGCCAAGTGGGTGAGTTGAGGATCCAACTTAAGCAAGATGGAACGCCTTCTCTCTGAAGATAGACCCTCCTCAGAGAGGGTCATAATTTTGGTCAAAGGATCTAATATATCAATGAGTTTGTTCTGGCAAAATTTTTTACTAGAGTCAGGTCAATCTCAGGGGTCATAGTAGTGATGTCCGGTAAAGAGGGTCTTGGACATTCCGCTCTTAGTTTGTTGCAGCCTTTTTTATCTAGTTTTTTTTTTAAACAGGATTGCACATATTTTGCACGTTAGGGTGTGGAACCCAATCACCTGAGCGTGGATGTGTGACATGTACTGGATTGAAATAAGGGTTGCCAGAGCTGTCTAATATGGTCTCTTCAGTGGTGTCCTCTAAAGACACAGCGTCATCAGAATGAGACATTTCCTCATATTGGGAGTCATGTTCCTCATCAGAGGAGTCAGAACTTGAAGACTGACTAGATAAGACATAAGAGTCTGGTTTTTGTCTATAGGAGGGCTTCACTGTCCATTTATGGGAGGCTTCCTCACGGACTGAGGGTTTGGGGTGGGAGGATTCACCACCATGTTTACAGCTTTTAGATTGGCATTTGTTATTAGATTTTTTAACTTGACCCTTAGATAACCTTTTTGGTTTAGGAAAGGATGGGTCGTCATCACAAAGATGTCTCTTTTTTGAGACCTTTTTAGACTTAAAACCTTTGGCAAGATTTGAAGAGGAATCCTCCGCTGACCAAAATAGGTCAGAGGGAGTAGAAGGACCAGGGTGATTTGGCGTTAATTGAGACACAGCAAGAGAGAATGACTTTGAAATGGATTCCTGAAGGGTAGATATAGCACCCTGAATGGCTGAATCCACAGTCTTATTAATGGATTTAGAGGCCATATTTTGGACATATTCCTCATTAACAAAAGTGTATTCCTTGATATCAGAAGGGGGAATAATATTTTCCTCAGAAGTCATTATACTGACTGATATGTGAGGAGACTAAATATACAACTTGAGGAAAATTGGACCAAAGTTGATAAATATATAAAATATATAAGAATATATATTATATATCCAAAAAATTGTAGTATTCAATATTAATAAAAGAATAACGTTGAGTTACAGGTGAGACGTCTATTGCAGCGATTCGTACAGTACAAGCTCTGTGAGGAGGCAGAGCTGGGCGGGAAACAGCTGAGAACCAGCTGCGCCGCAAGTCTCGCGATATGCGAGACGACGGGAAGAAGACGCGAATTCGCGCATGCGCGAACAGCAAAAATGGCTGACGAGTGAATAACAAGTGCGTCACAGGTTAGTAGAAGATGAGGATCGCGAACGGAAGATCGCGGAAGATGACGGTGGGACACTGTAGAGAGGGAAAACGAAGATAAACTATCGGTAAGTATAAAAAAACAGTGTGAAATAGTTGTTATGAATAGATTGAGTCTGGGAACCAATGAATACTAAGAATATATAGGAAAAAAGGAATAGAAATAATTAATAATGAAAAACTAAGAATATAATGAAAAGGAAAAGATCTGTATGGAAAATCTGTATGAAGTATCATGGAAATTCATCATGGACAAAATAAAGAGAGAGACATATAAATAAATAAATGTGTGTGTATATATATATATATATATATATATA
>NW_026610736.1:35000-47500 GCF_029499605.1 Hyla sarda
CATTAATATATATACATACACACATATACTTCAGAAGGCCATGTATATATATACATACACACATGTACTTCAGAAGGCCATGTATATATATATATATATACATACACACATATACTTCAGAAGGCCATGTATATATATATACATACACACATATACTTCAGAAGGCCATGTATATATATACATACACACATATACTTCAGAAGGCCATGTATATATACACATACACACATATACTTCAGAAGGCCATTAATATATCTACATACACACATATACTTCAGAAGGCCATTAATATATATATATATACATACACACATATACTTCAGAAGGCCATGTATATATATATACATACACACATATACTTCAGAAGGCCATGTATATATATACATACACACATATACTTCAGAAGGCCATGTATATATATACATACACACATATACTTCAGAAGGCCATGTATATATATACATACACACATATACTTCAGAAGGCCATGTATATATATATATACATACACACATATACTTCAGAAGGCCATGTATATATATATACATACACACATATACTTCAGAAGGCCATGTATATATATATATACATACACACATATACTTCAGAAGGCCATTAATATATATACATACACACATATACTTCAGAAGGCCATGTATATATATATATACATACACACATATACTTCAGAAGGCCATGTATATATATATACACACACATATACTTCAGAAGGCCATGTATATATATATACATACACACATATACTTCAGAAGGCCATGTATATATATATACACATACACACATATACTTCAGAAGGCCATGTATATATATATACATACACACATATACTTCAGAAGGCCATGTATATATATATACATACACACATATACTTCAGAAGGCCATGTATATATATATACACACATATACTTCAGAAGGCCATGTATATATATATACATACACACATATACTTCAGAAGGCCATTAATATATATACATACACACATATACTTCAGAAGGCCATGTATATATATATACACACATATACTTCAGAAGGCCATGTATATATATATATATACATACACACATATACTTCAGAAGGCCATTAATATATATATACATACACACATATACTTCAGAAGGCCATGTATATATATATACATACACACATATACTTCAGAAGGCCATGTATATATATACATACACACATATACTTCAGAAGGCCATGTATATATATACATACACACATATACTTCAGAAGGCCATGTATATATATATATACATACACACATATACTTCAGAAGGCCATGTATATATATATACATACACACATATACTTCAGAAGGCCATGTATATATATATACATACACACATATACTTCAGAAGGCCATGTAATATATATACATACACACATATACTTCAGAAGGCCATGTATATATATACATACACACATATACTTCAGAAGGCCATGTATATATATACATACACACATATACTTCAGAAGGCCATGTATATATATATATACATACACACATATACTTCAGAAGGCCATTAATATATATATACATACACACATATACTTCAGAAGGCCATGTATATATATATACATACACACATATACTTCAGAAGGCCATGTAATATATATACATACACACATATACTTCAGAAGGCCATGTATATATATACATACACACATATACTTCAGAAGGCCATGTATATATATATACATACACACATATACTTCAGAAGGCCATGTATATATATATACATACACACATATACTTCAGAAGGCATGTATATATATATACATACACACATATACTTCAGAAGGCCATGTATATATATACATACACACATATACGTCAGAAGGCCATGTATATATATATACACATACACACATATACTTCAGAAGGCCATGTATATATATACATACACACATATACTTCAGAAGGCCATGTATATATATATATACATACACACATATACTTCAGAAGGCCATTAATATATATACATACACACATATACTTCAGAAGGCCATGTATATATATACATACACACATATACTTCAGAAGGCCATGTATATATATACATACACACATATACTTCAGAAGGCCATGTATATATATATATACATACACACATATACTTCAGAAGGCCATGTATATATATACATACACACATATACTTCAGAAGGCCATGTATATATATACATACACACATATACGTCAGAAGGCCATGTATATATATATACACATACACACATATACTTCAGAAGGCCATGTATATATATATACATACACACATATACTTCAGAAGGCCATTAATATATATACATACACACATATACTTCAGAAGGCCATGTATATATATACATACACACATATACTTCAGAAGGCCATGTATATATATACATACACACATATACTTCAGAAGGCCATGTATATATATATATACATACACACATATACTTCAGAAGGCCATGTATATATATACATACACACATATACTTCAGAAGGCCATTAATATATATATATACATACACACATATACTTCAGAAGGCCATGTATATATATATATATACATACACACATATACTTCAGAAGGCCATTAATATATATACATACACACATATACTTCAGAAGGCCATTAATATATATACATACACACATATACTTCAGAAGGCCATGTATATATATACATACACATATATACTTCAGAAGGCCATGTATATATATATATATACACACATATACTTCAGAAGGCCATGTATATATATATATACATACACACATATACTTCAGAAGGCCATGTATATATATATATATACATACACACATATACTTCAGAAGGCCATGTATATATATATATACATACACACATATACTTCAGAAGGCCATGTATATATATATACATACACACATATACTTCAGAAGGCCATGTATATATATATATACATACACACATATACTTCAGAAGGCCATGTATATAATATATACATACACACATATACTTCAGAAGGCCATGTATATATATATATATACATACACACATATACTTCAGAAGGCCATGTATATATATATACATACACACATATACTTCAGAAGGCCATTAATATATATATACATACACACATATACTTCAGAAGGCCATGTATAATATATATACATACACACATATACTTCAGAAGGCCATTAATATATATATACATACACACATATACTTCAGAAGGCCATGTATATATATACATACACACATATACTTCAGAAGGCCATTAATATATATATATACATACACACATATACTTCAGAAGGCCATGTATATATATATACATACACACATATACTTCAGAAGGCCATGTATATATATATATAATACACACATATACTTCAGAAGGCCATGTATATATATACATACACACATATACTTCAGAAGGCCATGTATATATATACATACACACATATACTTCAGAAGGCCATGTATATATATACATACACACATATACTTCAGAAGGCCATTAATATATATACATACACACATATACTTCAGAAGGCCATGTATATATATATACATACACACATATACTTCAGAAGGCCATGTATATATATATACATACACACATATACTTCAGAAGGCCATGTATATATATATATACATACACACATATACTTCAGAAGGCCATGTATATATATACATACACACATATACTTCAGAAGGCCATTAATATATATATACATACACACATATACTTCAGAAGGCCATGTATATATATATATATATATACATACACACATATACTTCAGAAGGCCATGTATATATATATATACATACACACATATACTTCAGAAGGCCATTAATATATATATACATACACACATATACTTCAGAAGGCCATGTATATATATATATACATACACACATATACTTCAGAAGGCCATTAATATATATATACATACACACATATACTTCAGAAGGCCATGTATATATATATATATATACATACACACATATACTTCAGAAGGCCATGTATATATATATACATACACACATATACTTCAGAAGGCCATGTATATATATATATACATACACACATATACTTCAGAAGGCCATGTATATATATATACACATACACACATATACTTCAGAAGGCCATGTATATATATACACATACACACATATACTTCAGAAGGCCATGTATATATATACACATACACACATATACTTCAGAAGGCCATGTATATATATACATACACACATATACTTCAGAAGGCCATGTATATATATATATACATACACACATATACTTCAGAAGGCCATGTATATATATATATACATACACACATATACTTCAGAAGGCCATTAATATATATACATACACACATATACTTCAGAAGGCCATTAATATATATACATACACACATATACTTCAGAAGGCCATGTATATATATATACATACACACATATACTTCAGAAGGCCATGTATATATATATACATACACACATATACTTCAGAAGGCCATTAATATATATATACATACACACATATACTTCAGAAGGCCATGTATATATATACATACACACATATACTTCAGAAGGCCATGTATATATATATACATACACACATATACTTCAGAAGGCCATTAATATATATATATATACATACACACATATACTTCAGAAGGCCATGTATATATATATACATACACACATATACTTCAGAAGGCCATGTATATATATACACATACACACATATACTTCAGAAGGCCATTAATATATATACATACACACATATACTTCAGAAGGCCATGTATATATATACATACACACATATACTTCAGAAGGCCATGTATATATATACACATACACACATATACTTCAGAAGGCCATGTATATATATATACATACACACATATACTTCAGAAGGCCATGTATATATATACACATACACACATATACTTCAGAAGGCCATGTATATATATATACATACACACATATACTTCAGAAGGCCATGTATATATATATATACATACACACATATACTTCAGAAGGCCATGTATATATATATACATACACACATATACTTCAGAAGGCCATTAATATATATACATACACACATATACTTCAGAAGGCCATGTATATATATATACATACACACATATACTTCAGAAGGCCATGTATATATATATACATACACACATATACTTCAGAAGGCCATTAATATATATATACATACACACATATACTTCAGAAGGCCATGTATATATATACATACACACATATACTTCAGAAGGCCATGTATATATATATACATACACACATATACTTCAGAAGGCCATTAATATATATATATACATACACACATATACTTCAGAAGGCCATGTATATATATATACATACACACATATACTTCAGAAGGTCATGTATATATATACATACACACATATATACTTCAGAAGGCCATGTATATATATAATACACACATATACTTCAGAAGGCCATGTATATATATATACATACACACATATACTTCAGAAGGCCATTAATATATATACATACACACATATACTTCAGAAGGCCATTAATATATATACATACACACATATACTTCAGAAGGCCATGTAATATATATACATACACACATATACTTCAGAAGGCCATGTATATATATACACATACACACATATACTTCAGAAGGCCATTAATATATATACATACACACATATACTTCAGAAGGCCATGTATATATCTATACATACACACATATACTTCAGAAGGCCATTAATATATATACATACACACATATACTTCAGAAGGCCATTAATATATATACATACACACATATACTTCAGAAGGCCATTAATATATATACATACACACATATACTTCAGAAGGCCATGTATATATATACACATACACACATATACTTCAGAAGGCCATTAATATATATACATACACACATATACTTCAGAAGGCCATGTATATATCTATACATACACACATATACTTCAGAAGGCCATTAATATATATACATACACACATATACTTCAGAAGGCCATTAATATATATACATACACACATATACTTCAGAAGGCCATGTATATATATATACATACACACATATACTTCAGAAGGCCATGTATATATATATACATACACACATATACTTCAGAAGGCCATGTATATATATATACATACACACATATACTTCAGAAGGCCATGTATATATCTATACATACACACATATACTTCAGAAGGCCATGTATATATATATACATACACACATATACTTCAGAAGGCCATTATATATATATACATACACACATATACTTCAGAAGGCCATGTATATATATATACATACACACATATACTTCAGAAGGCCATGTATATATATATACATACACACATATACTTCAGAAGGCCATGTATATATATATACATACACACATATACTTCAGAAGGCCATTATATATATATACATACACACATATACTTCAGAAGGCCATTATATATATACATACACACATATACTTCAGAAGGCCATGTATATATATATACATACACACATATACTTCAGAAGGCCATGTATATATATATACATACACACATATACTTCAGAAGGCCATTAATATATATACATACACACATATACTTCAGAAGGCCATGTATATATATACATACACACATATACTTCAGAAGGCCATGTATATATATATACATACACACATATACTTCAGAAGGCCATGTATATATATATATACATACACACATATACTTCAGAAGGCCATGTATATATATATACATACACACATATACTTCAGAAGGCCATGTATATATATACATACACACATATACTTCAGAAGGCCATGTAATATATATACATACACACATATACTTCAGAAGGCCATGTATATATATACATACACACATATACTTCAGAAGGCCATGTAATATATATACATACACACATATACTTCAGAAGGCCATGTATATATATATACATACACACATATACTTCAGAAGGCCATGTATATATATATACATACACACATATACTTCAGAAGGCCATGTATATATATACATACACACATATACTTCAGAAGGCCATGTATATATATATACATACACACATATACTTCAGAAGGCCATGTATATATATACATACACACATATACTTCAGAAGGCCATGTATATATATACATACACACATATACTTCAGAAGGCCATTAATATATATATATACATACACACATATACTTCAGAAGGCCATGTATATATATATACACACATATACTTCAGAAGGCCATTAATATATATATATATACATACACACATATACTTCAGAAGGCCATGTATATATATACACATACACACATATACTTCAGAAGGCCATTAATATATATACATACACACATATACTTCAGAAGGCCATGTATATATATATATATATATATATACATACACACATACTTCAGAAGGCCATGTATATATATATATACATACACACATATACTTCAGAAGGCCATGTATATATACATACACACATATACTTCAGAAGGCCATGTATATATATATACATACACACATATACTTCAGAAGGCCATGTATATATATATACATACACACATATACTTCAGAAGGCCATTAATATATATATATATACATACACACATATACTTCAGAAGGCCATGTATATATATACACATACACACATATACTTCAGAAGGCCATGTATATATATACATACACACATATACTTCAGAAGGCCATGTATATATATATACATACACACATATACTTCAGAAGGCCATGTATATATATATATACATACACACATATACTTCAGAAGGCCATTAATATATATATACATACACACATATACTTCAGAAGGCCATGTATATATATATACATACACACATATACTTCAGAAGGCCATGTATATATATATATATACATACACACATATACTTCAGAAGGCCATGTATATATATATACATACACACATATACTTCAGAAGGCCATGTATATATATACACATACACACATATACTTCAGAAGGCCATGTATATATATACATACACACATATACTTCAGAAGGCCATGTATATATATACACATACACACATATACTTCAGAAGGCCATGTATATATATACATACACACATATACTTCAGAAGGCCATGTATATATATATATATATATACATACACACATATACTTCAGAAAGGCCATGTATATATATATACATACACACATATACTTCAGAAGGCCATGTATATATATATACATACACACATATACTTCAGAAGGCCATTAATATATATACACATACACACATATACTTCAGAAGGCCATGTATATATATATACATACACACATATACTTCAGAAGGCCATGTATATATATATACATACACACATATACTTCAGAAGGCCATGTATATATATACATACACACATATACTTCAGAAGGCCATTAATATATATACATACACACATATACTTCAGAAGGCCATGTATATATATACACATACACACATATACTTCAGAAGGCCATGTATATATATGTACATACACACATATACTTCAGAAGGCCATGTATATATATGTACATACATACATATACTTCAGAAGGCCATGTATATATATGTACATACACACATATACTTCAGAAGGCCATGTATATATATGTACATACATACATATACTTCAGAAGGCCATGTATATATATACATACACACATATACTTCAGAAGGCCATGTATATATATATATACATACACACATATACTTCAGAAGGCCATGTATATATATACACATACACACATATACTTCAGAAGGCCATGTATATATATACACATACACACATATACTTCAGAAGGCCATGTATATATATATATACACACATATACTTCAGAAGGCCATGTATATATATACATACACACATATACTTCAGAAGGCCATGTATATATATATATACATACACACATATACTTCAGAAGGCCATGTATATATATATACACATACACACATATACTTCAGAAGGCCATGTATATATATATACACATACACACATATACTTCAGAAGGCCATGTATATATATATACACACATATACTTCAGAAGGCCATGTATATATATACATACACACATATACTTCAGAAGGCCATGTATATATATATATACATACACACATATACTTCAGAAGGCCATGTATATATATATACATACACACATATACTTCAGAAGGCCATGTATATATATATATACACACATATACTTCAGAAGGCCATGTATATATATATACATACACATATACTTCAGAAGGCCATGTATATATATATACATACACACATATACTTCAGAAGGCCATGTATATATATATACATACATACACACATATACTTCAGAAGGCCATGTATATATATATATATACATACACACATATACTTCAGAAGGCCATGTATATATATATATATATACATACACACATATACTTCAGAAGGCCATGTATATATACATACATACACACATATACTTCAGAAGGCCATGTATATATATATATATACATACACACATATACTTCAGAAGGCCATGTATATATATATATATATACATACACACATATACTTCAGAAGGCCATGTATATATATATACATACACACATATACTTCAGAAGGCCATGTATATATATACACATACACACATATACTTCAGAAGGCCATGTATATATATATATACATACACACATATACTTCAGAAGGCCATGTATATATATATACTACACACATATACTTCAGAAGGCCATGTATATATATATATATACATACACACATATACTTCAGAAGGCCATGTATATATATATACATACACACATATACTTCAGAAGGCCATGTATATATATACACATACACACATATACTTCAGAAGGCCATGTATATATATATACATACACACATATACTTCAGAAGGCCATGTATATATATACACATACACACATATACTTCAGAAGGCCATGTATATATATATATATACATACACACATATACTTCAGAAGGCCATGTATATATATATATACATACACACATATACTTCAGAAGGCCATGTATATATATATATACATACACACATATACTTCAGAAGGCCATGTAATATATATATACATACACACATATACTTCAGAAGGCCATGTAATATATATACACATACACACATATACTTCAGAAGGCCATGTATATATATACATACACACATATACTTCAGAAGGCCATTAATATATATACATACACACATATACTTCAGAAGGCCATGTATATATATACACATACACACATATACTTCAGAAGGCCATTAATATATATATACATACACACATATACTTCAGAAGGCCATGTAATATATATACATACACACATATACTTCAGAAGGCCATGTATATATATATACATACACACATATACTTCAGAAGGCCATGTATATATATATATACATACACACATATACTTCAGAAGGCCATGTATATATATATACATACACACATATACTTCAGAAGGCCATGTATATATATATACATACACACATATACTTCAGAAGGCCATGTATATATATATACATACACACATATACTTCAGAAGGCCATGTATATATATACTACATACACACATATACTTCAGAAGGCCATGTATATATATATACATACACACATATACTTCAGAAGGCCATGTATATATATATACATACACACATATACTTCAGAAGGCCATGTATATATATATACATACACACATATACTTCAGAAGGCCATGTATATATATATACATACACACATATACTTCAGAAGGCCATGTAATATATATACATACACACATATACTTCAGAAGGCCATGTATATATATATACATACACACATATACTTCAGAAGGCCATGTATATATATATACATACACACATATACTTCAGAAGGCCATGTATATATATATACATACACACATATACTTCAGAAGGCCATGTATATATATATACATACACACATATACTTCAGAAGGCCATGTATATATATAATACACACATATACTTCAGAAGGCCATGTATATATATATACATACACAATACTTCAGAAGGCCATGTATATATATATACATACACACATATACTTCAGAAGGCCATTAATATATATACATACACACATATACTTCAGAAGGCCATGTATATATATATACATACACACATATACTTCAGAAGGCCATGTATATATATATACACACATATACTTCAGAAGGCCATGTATATATATATACATACACACATATACTTCAGAAGGCCATGTATATATATATACATACACACATATACTTCAGAAGGCCATTAATATATATACATACACACATATACTTCAGAAGGCCATGTATATATATATACATACACACATATACTTCAGAAGGCCATGTATATATATATATACATACACACATATACTTCAGAAGGCCATGTATATATATATATATACATACACACATATACTTCAGAAGGCCATTAATATATATACATACACACATATACTTCAGAAGGCCATGTATATATATACATACACACATATACTTCAGAAGGCCATGTATATATATATATACATACACACATATACTTCAGAAGGCCATTAATATATATATACATACACACATATACTTCAGAAGGCCATGTATATATATATACATACACACATATACTTCAGAAGGCCATGTATATATATACATACACACATATACTTCAGAAGGCCATGTATATATATACATACACACATATACTTCAGAAGGCCATGTATATATATATACATACACACATATACTTCAGAAGGCCATGTAGTATATATATACATACACACATATACTTCAGAAGGCCATTAATATATATACATACACACATATACTTCAGAAGGCCATGTATATATATACATACACACATATACTTCAGAAGGCCATGTATATATATATACATACACACATATACTTCAGAAGGCCATTAATATATATATATACATACACACATATACTTCAGAAGGCCATTAATATATATACATACACATATACTTCAGAAGGCCATGTATATATATACATACACACATATACTTCAGAAGGCCATGTATATATATATACATACACACATATACTTCAGAAGGCCATTAATATATATATATACATACACACATATACTTCAGAAGGCCATGTATATATATATACATACACACATATACTTCAGAAGGCCATGTATATATATATACATACACACATATACTTCAGAAGGCCATGTATATATATACACATACACACATATACTTCAGAAGGCCATGTATATATATACATACACACATATACTTCAGAAGGCCATGTATATATATATACATACACACATATACTTCAGAAGGCCATGTATATATATATATACATACACACATATACTTCAGAAGGCCATGTATATATATATATATACATACACACATATACTTCAGAAGGCCATTAA
>NW_026610736.1:52500-65000 GCF_029499605.1 Hyla sarda
TAAGATCTCTCCTTGTTTCCCCCACATATATTAGGTCACATGGACACCACAGAATATAAATAATGTGGTCACTGTCACATGTGAGAAAATATTTGATCGGATATTGTTGATGTGTGGATGGATGAATAAATGTATTTCCTTTATGAATATATTTACAATTGACACAGTGTCTACATGGGAAACAGCCTTTTGATTGTGTAGTGAGATATTTCTGAATAGATCCACTGTATCTAGATGTATCTGATTTGACTAAATGATCTCTGAGATTTCTGGCCCTTCTATATGACATTAGAGGGGGGTTCTGAAAATCATGTATTTGTGGATAGCTGTCCTTTATCAAGTGCCAGTGTTTCCTCACAATTTTGGCTATGACATTAGAGTGCTCACTATAGGTGGAAATGAATGGAATGCGTTGCATATTGTTATTTCTCTTGGAATGGAAGTTGGTAGATTGTAATGTGCTGGCTTTATGTCTCTGATGATTAATGATTACAGCCGGATAACCTCTGTGTAGGAATTGTCTTGCCATCTTGTCACATGCTCTGTTGAATTTGTCTGCCGTGTCAGTAATTCGACCTGCCCGGATAAATTGACTGTATGGAAGTGATTTGATCATAGATCTTGGATGTGATGAATCGTATCTAAGTAATGTATTGCAGTCTGTTGGTTTAGTGTAGATATCTGTTGACAGTTTGTTGTTAGAAATGGTGACCTCAGTATCCAAAAAATGAATTTTTTCATTAGAATGCGTCAATGTAAATTGTAAATCTGCATCTATATTGTTAAGATATTGTTGAAACTCTAAGAGTTCAGCTGTACCACCGCTCCAAACTAGAAAAATATCATCGATATATCTCCACCACCCCAGGATATACCTGGAGTGGTGGGATATATATACGTGCCGTTCCTCAAAATCTGACATGACTATGTTGGCATAGGTTGGTGCCATGTTGCTGCCCATGGCAGTCCCACGGCATTGGATATAAAATTTATCATCAAACGTAAAGTAATTATTGTGTAATACAAATGTAAGTAGTTCCAAGATGAAATCAATTTTGATGGAATCCATATTTAGAGCCACCAAGCCTTCTCTAACTGCAAGGACACCCCTGGAATGTTGTATAGATGTATACAAGGATACTATATCAAAGGATGCTATTAAGGCATTGTCTGGTATGTAGACCTTAGAGATTTTGGTTAGAAAATCACTGGTGTCCTGCAGATAGGATTTGGCCTGGATGGCTAGAGGTCTCAACACTTTGTCAAGGAAAATGGAAATGTTATTAGAAAGTGACCCCCTGCCCGAGACAATAGGTCTGCCTGGAGGATTCTCCAGGCATTTGTGTATCTTGGGCAGGAGGTATAACACCGGTGTAACAGGATTTGATGGTATCAGAAAATCATGCAATTTTTTATCAATTATGTGCCTGTCAAGGGCTTGCTGTGCTATAACTTCTATAGTATGGACCATCGCCCATTTTGGATCTCTAGGTAGAATACAATACACTGACTGGTCTTCTAACTGTCTCCTTGCTTCCCGCAAATACATACTCTTGTCCATGACCACAACCCCACCGCCCTTGTCTGCCGGCTTAATGATGAGGTTGTGGTCATGGACAAGTTCCTGCATGGCCAAAAGTTCGCCATGTAGTAAATTAGGATGTTTTAATTTAGTTTGAACAGATTTAATATGTTCCAATTCTTTTTTTAGACACTCTGTAAACATACATATGGCATGTGAATCGACATTAGGCTGAAATTCACTCACAGTAGGTAAATCGTAATTATTGAATTCGAAGGGCGTGTCCCTCTGTATATCGCCATCCGTTGACACCTGAGGTGGTAAACCATCACCACCAGGTGACTCCGGACCCCGACCAGAGAACCACACCCTAAGCCTCAATCTACGAATAAAGGAAGCTATATCAAGTTCAAGTTGAAACCAATCATTTTTTACATTAGGGCAAAAACCAAGTCCCTTGGATAGTAATGACAATTGAGAGTCTGTAAGAATATGTGAAGAGATATTTACCACTGTACGTGTGTCTGTGGCATCTACTTCTTCTTCTGATGTGAGGACTTTGTTGCACCAGTCTTGGTTCTCTGGGCTCGGGTTCTTCCGGGATCTGTGGTGTTTTCTCCCTCCTCTTCTTTGCCGTCCCCATCGGACGGCCTTGTCGCTAAAAAAGGCACCGTAGTAGCTTGTTTGGATGATGATCCTGATGCTCTCATTTTAGTCGGCTCCGAAGTGACTTCTAGATCCTCAGAGGTGTTGCCTCTCCTTTGGCCTCTTCTAGATGCACTATATAGATTGTCCCAGATATAAATTTTACCATTCTCATAATCTTGGCTATCCCTGAACCACTTGTGTCTCTTTGTTTCTTCTATTTGATTCTTTTGTTTAGCAAGGAATTCTTGTTGTTTATCAAATAATTTTTTGTATTCATCCTCTGGCATAGATGATTTAAGGGTAATCTCCAACTCATCCACTTTCTTCTGTATAGTTGTTAAATCACGCTGCAGAAATTCAATATTAAGCAGTATCATGTCCAAAGAATATTTATTGGAAATAGCCTCATATTTGTTTTTAAAGTCCATATCGGAGGTGAATGAATTTGCTTTCGGTTGGATTCTCATACCTCTAGGAATTCTTTGTGTACGGAAATATTCGGTCATAGTAGACAAATGCAATTGAACTGAGAGTAATTTCTTTGACTCTGTCTCATACATACGCCTTAGGTCAATAGTAGAAGGATGATGTAAAAATGAAGCATTATTCGGTCTACTCCCCAGGATGCGGTCAGCGTCCTCCCTTGTGTAGGAAAATACATCATGGACATTCGAACTAGATGCTTGATCCATAGTAGTTGTAGAAGTAATCTCCAACTTGAAATAGAGTGCTCGCTTGTCTCCCTTGTAACAAAATCCAAAAATAAGCAGCACATCGAGGTAATTGAAGAGATGTAGGTAGGGTGCACGCATGCTGGAGCCACGGTCCACTGGTTCCTTAATGATAATCGTAGTAATATGCAGCACACCAAAATCAAGTGCAAAGTGCTTTTTATTCCATGAGGTACAAAAGCGACGTTTCGCCGGCCTCACGCCAGCATTCTCAAGTGACAATGAGTGATACAAACGGGCTTATATACACACCGCCCTTCATCAATTAGTGACATCATAAGTGTATTAACATAAATAAACAAACATTGAGAAAGACCTGATCATACTATGAATCACAAACATCGCAACAGAGTATGACATATATTCAATATTACAATCCCTCCCAGGGTGTATAACATATAATGTGCTGCTTACTGTGAAATATACATATAGATTGCCTCCCGGGTCCAGCCACGGTGTCCATAGCCTCACGCCGTGAATCTCGTGGAACGCCAGAGTCAGCGCCTTTCGCGCTGTCAGCGGAGAACAACATCCGGTACGTCACTTCCGATGTATAGAGGATCGCGATGTACGCGACGCTAAGCTTGGTGTTGCTTAGTAACAAGGCTTGTTAATCCCAGTATCCATGGAAATCAATGATAACGGTCAGAGAAGTAGCATATGTATGACGCAAACTGGGGCATCAGGTTTATGTAGAGAAAGATAGTTGTGTAGACATGAATGGGGAATGTATCTGGAGTCACACACAGTTGCATACAATGGGGATGTGAGCACAGCAATCCTCCTGCTATTAAGGGTAAGGGTGAGAATTGTGGGACTACCCGAGTAAATCGGGGTACCCACAGTATGTGACCAAGGCAGAACCGCACAGAACTGTTGCAGGGTCTGTCCTATAGTGCACAAATTCACCCCCCCTATTGTTGCTGGTGGAAGCGCTCAATTTTCCCCCACACATCGATCCATGCACACTGACCCACAGTCTCATTACCCCATGTAATGTCTGGATAATGTCCAAGACTAAGCAGAGTGTTTCTAATCCTTTGATATAGTATCCTTGTATACATCTATACAACATTCCAGGGGTGTCCTTGCAGTTAGAGAAGGCTTGGTGGCTCTAAATATGGATTCCATCAAAATTGATTTCATCTTGGAACTACTTACATTTGTATTACACAATAATTACTTTACGTTTGATGATAAATTTTATATCCAATGCCGTGGGACTGCCATGGGCAGCAACATGGCACCAACCTATGCCAACATAGTCATGTCAGATTTTGAGGAACGGCACGTATATATATCCCACCACTCCAGGTATATCCTGGGGTGGTGGAGATATATCGATGATATTTTTCTAGTTTGGAGCGGTGGTACAGCTGAACTCTTAGAGTTTCAACAATATCTTAACAATATAGATGCAGATTTACAATTTACATTGACGCATTCTAATGAAAAAATTCATTTTTTGGATACTGAGGTCACCATTTCTAACAACAAACTGTCAACAGATATCTACACTAAACCAACAGACTGCAATACATTACTTAGATACGATTCATCACATCCAAGATCTATGATCAAATCACTTCCATACAGTCAATTTATCCGGGCAGGTCGAATTACTGACACGGCAGACAAATTCAACAGAGCATGTGACAAGATGGCAAGACAATTCCTACACAGAGGTTATCCGGCTGTAATCATTAATCATCAGAGACATAAAGCCAGCACATTACAATCTACCAACTTCCATTCCAAGAGAAATAACAATATGCAACGCATTCCATTCATTTCCACCTATAGTGAGCACTCTAATGTCATAGCCAAAATTGTGAGGAAACACTGGCACTTGATAAAGGACAGCTATCCACAAATACATGATTTTCAGAACCCCCCTCTAATGTCATATAGAAGGGCCAGAAATCTCAGAGATCATTTAGTCAAATCAGATACATCTAGATACAGTGGATCTATTCAGAAATATCTCACTACACAATCAAAAGGCTGTTTCCCATGTAGACACTGTGTCAATTGTAAATATATTCATAAAGGAAATACATTTATTCATCCATCCACACATCAACAATATCCGATCAAATATTTTCTCACATGTGACAGTGACCACATTATTTATATTCTGTGGTGTCCATGTGACCTAATATATGTGGGGGAAACAAGGAGAGATCTTAAAACCAGACTTAATCAACACCGCTATTCTATTAGAAAGGGTAGAAAGGACTTGCCTGTCTCCAACCATTTTATAGAAATGGGTCATAAAGAATCTGACTTGAGATGTATGGTGGTCGATCACATTCCGCCCCCTAACAGGGGTGGTGATAGAATCACCATGCTCAAAAAACGTGAACTGAGATGGATCTTTGATCTAAACTGTCTCAAACCCAATGGGTTAAATATTGAATTCATTGTTTCTCCTAAAATGATGAAGTAATTTGATGGTCTAGCCCCGGCTGGGGTATAACGTACCTCCCTTTGTGGGGTGATTTGTGATACAATTTCTATTTCTGAATTGGTTTTTATATTTTATTCTTAATTATGTATTTTCTTTTTATTTAGGTTGCTCTCTGTCTGGGTGACAGCCACGGTGCCGAGCCAGAACACGGCGTCAACACATCCTCCGTCACCATTAGAAACACTCTGCTTAGTCTTGGACATTATCCAGACATTACATGGGGTAATGAGACTGTGGGTCAGTGTGCATGGATCGATGTGTGGGGGAAAATTGAGCGCTTCCACCAGCAACAATAGGGGGGGTGAATTTGTGCACTATAGGACAGACCCTGCAACAGTTCTGTGCGGTTCTGCCTTGGTCACATACTGTGGGTACCCCGATTTACTCGGGTAGTCCCACAATTCTCACCCTTACCCTTAATAGCAGGAGGATTGCTGTGCTCACATCCCCATTGTATGCAACTGTGTGTGACTCCAGATACATTCCCCATTCATGTCTACACAACTATCTTTCTCTACATAAACCTGATGCCCCAGTTTGCGTCATACATATGCTACTTCTCTGACCGTTATCATTGATTTCCATGGATACTGGGATTAACAAGCCTTGTTACTAAGCAACACCAAGCTTAGCGTCGCGTACATCGCGATCCTCTATACATCGGAAGTGACGTACCGGATGTTGTTCTCCGCTGACAGCGCGAAAGGCGCTGACTCTGGCGTTCCACGAGATTCACGGCGTGAGGCTATGGACACCGTGGCTGGACCCGGGAGGCAATCTATATGTATATTTCACAGTAAGCAGCACATTATATGTTATACACCCTGGGAGGGATTGTAATATTGAATATATGTCATACTCTGTTGCGATGTTTGTGATTCATAGTATGATCAGGTCTTTCTCAATGTTTGTTTATTTATGTTAATACACTTATGATGTCACTAATTGATGAAGGGCGGTGTGTATATAAGCCCGTTTGTATCACTCATTGTCACTTGAGAATGCTGGCGTGAGGCCGGCGAAACGTCGCTTTTGTACCTCATGGAATAAAAAGCACTTTGCACTTGATTTTGGTGTGCTGCATATTACTACGATTATCATTAAGGAACCAGTGGACCGTGGCTCCAGCATGCGTGCACCCTACCTACATCTCTTCAATTACCTCGATGTGCTGCTTATTTTTGGATTTTTTTTTTTTTTATATATATATATATATATATATACACACACACACACACACATATATACATACACACATACACTCACACATATATACATACACACACACATATATATACATACACACACATATACATACATATATATACACACATATATACATACACACACACATACATATATACACATATATATATATATATATATATACACACATACACACACATATGTAACGGGGTTTTGAGGGCGCCCCCTAATGTCTTCGGGGTCCCTAAACCTAGTTAACTCACTATGCCTGACAGGCGGATCCTGAGCCTCCGCTATCTGGGAGCTGGGGTACATGTCTGCGGCAGTGCCTCCACCCAGTGGAGCTTCCGGGGTAGGGATGTGGGGTCCCACTGGGACTGACACAGCCTAACTGGAACTAACTTTATATAGTAAGTAGCATATGAACCAAAATACATAGGAAAATACAATAGAGTAACACAGATAACAATACAATGTGGATTTCCCTCACCCACCTACCAGCACCCACCCCCTTATCTACGCCCTAATGGCCGTTGGTGCACATAGGAGAGTTGAGGCCCTTATAAGTCCTGCTCCGCAGTGTCACTGAAGCAGCCTGTGCAATGTCCATCACTGGACCTCAGAGTCTTTACTGTGAGTGAGGAGACAGGTGCCCTGTGGTGATACAGGGAGAGCCTTGGCCTCACAACACAATTAACCAGGTCACTCAGTCTCCTCTCACTGGATTCACCAGACGTCTGGACTCAGTGCTTGTCTTTGCCAGCAGGTCCCTCTCAGTTCTTTCAGCAAGATGCTATCTCTGTGCTACAGTCTCTCACAGCTAGAAGCATGTGGTAACTTCTAGAAGTCTTCCAGGACCTCCTTCCTCAGAGTTGTGCAGGAACTATCCTAACAGGACCTGCGATGATGCCACAATCATGTGACTGAAAAGGCAGCAAGTCATGTGATCAATGCTCAATGTTTTATTAACAGCATACTGAGTCCATCTACTGGGCAGTTCAGATAATGCAGCCTGTGTGACTCCACAGGGTTACATGCTCCCCCTTGAAAATACTTGCCTTCCACTGGCAAGTCCTAGCCAGGGAGCTTAACAAAAATTCAACAGAAAAAGGCTTAGCATACAAACAGTACAGTTAGCACAGTAACATCCAAGCTAGCTAATTATCTAGGGTAAAGAGTCACTAACATTTACCACTTCAGCTAGTGCATGTATGAAAGTGCCCATTTTAGATGCTGCTTGTGTCAGCGGGGCATAACTGGGCTCTCCTATATTATCATAAACTAGGGCCCTAGGGGGTTGCCGCACTCTGGTGCTGTGTCTCAGTTCTCGCTGTGGGAGAGGATCTTGGGACATCAACTGTGGAACTTCGACTCCTGCCCTCGAACTAGAGTCTCTAAGGGAAGTTCCAGGCACAAAACATGGACTTTCTGGATTCAACCTTGGAGAACTTTGTGAAACCACAGGAGTTAAAGGAGGCAATTGCTGTGTTTCTTCAGCGGGAGATGACCACCACTCATCCTCTGTACTGGAATCTCCTCTGCCCCATTTCTAGGACTCTCTGCTGAGTTTTCCTTCAGTTCTTCACTACACTCTTCCTCTTCATCAGCATACACAACTGGAAGCAGATGGTTTCTATGCCAAGCCTTTATTGGGCCCTCCGGGCCCCTAATGTTGTACACTGGCAGTCCTTCAAGTTTGGACACAACCTCAAACAGGGTATCTTTCCATCTGTCAGCCAGTTTGTGTTTTCCAGGCACACCTAGATTCTGGAGAAGAACTTTATCCCCTGCTTGAATCTCCCGATATCTCACCTTAGCATCATACCTTCTTTTGTTCTGTTCTTCCATTTTTGCTGCAGCTTGGGTGGCCAACTCATAGGCCCGATGCAGGTTTTGTTTGAGGTTCCTCACATATTGAAAGTGTGAAGTTGAATCTGTTCCATCAGGAGACACTCCCAAACGGACATCTATCGGCAATTGAGCTTCTCTTCCGAACATTAAGAAATAGGGTGAGAACCCTGTAGATTCATGCCTTGTACAGTTGTATGCGTGGACCATGGCTTCCACATGTTTACTCCAAGACCGCTTCTCGACTTGCTTGAGGGTCCCTAGCATATCTAGGAGGGTCCTATTGAACTGTTCTGGCTGTGCATCACCCTCCGGATGATAAATTGTGTTCTGGACTTCTGCACCTGCAACATGTCCAACAGCTCCTTGATCAACTTACTCTCAAAGTCTCTACCTTGATCAGAGTGTATCCGATTGGGTAGTCCATAGTGAATAAAATACTTCTGCCAAAGGACTTTGGCTACAGTCACAGCCTTTTGATCTTTAGTGGGGAAGGCTTGAGCATATCTTGTGAAGTGGTCCGTTACCACCAGCACATTTCACATTCCCGCTATATCGTTCTCAATGCAGAGATAGTCCATGCACACAAGATCCATGGGTCCCGTACTTTTCAGATGACCCATAGGGGCAGCTCTCACAGGCAGGGTGTTCCTCTGGATACACCTCCTGCATGTCTTTACATGTTGCTCAACATGTTCCCTCATGCGAGGCCAATAGAACCGATCTTGTACATGGCCATAGGTCTTGTCCACCCAGGGATGCCCATGTTGATCGTGGAGAGCTCTCAGGACCATGCCACGGTATCTGTGTGGTAGTACCAATTGTTTTCTGTCAGGGGGATCATGATACTTCATGACCCTATAGAGTACTCCATCTTCCAGATATAGTCGGCTCCATTCTCTTCGGTATAATTCTCTTTGGCTCACTGGTAGAGAAGTCAGCAATTTAGGATTCTTAGTCTTTATTGTTCTGATAACTATCCCAATATACCAGTCCTGTGATTGAGCCTTCCTCTTGTCTTCTGTGGTTATACTGGATCACTGTTGAAGCATGACTGGAGCAGGGAACACCTCAGGCACAGCTTCTGGAGTCTATCCCTCTTAGTGGCTAATGGAGTCTATCCCTCTTAGCTCGGCAAATTCTTCTTGACTCTCGGCTAATACGTACATCTGACAAAAGGCTCCTACCCCAGGCCCAGGGATCTCTTCCCACTCCTCTTCTTGGTGAGGAGGGAGTCTAGGTCTGCGAGACAGGGCATCTGCGCTGACATTCTTGGGCCCAGGCTTGTACTTCAGGCTGAAACTGTAGTTTGTCAAGGCAGCCAACCACCTATGTCCTGTGGCATCCAGCTTAGCTGTAGTCTGGATGTAGGTAAGTGGATTGTTGTCAGTCCTACTTCGAATGTTGCCCCATACAAATAGTCATGCAGCTTATCCATGATGGCCCACTTGAGTGGCAGAAATTCCAATTTATGGACTGGATAGTTCTTCTCTGCACCTGTAAGACTTCTACTTATGTAAGCCACCGGCCTCAATCCTTCTGGATAACTTTGGTGCAGTACACCCCCTTGGCCTTCCATAGTGGCATCCACATGGAGGATATATGGTTTCTCAGGGTCTGCATAGGCTAAGACAGGAGCTTCTGTAAGTCTCTTCTTCAATGTCAGAAAGGCATCTTCACATCCTGAAGTCCATTTCTCTCCAAAGGGGTCTTTAGGACATGGTGCCTTAGCACCCTTTACGTTGGAGGTAATCGTCAGCAGGTCATGTAACTCTCGAGCAATCTTTGAGTAGTCTTTCACAAACCTTCGATAGTAACCACAGAATCCGAGAAAGGACTGCAACTCACTGATGTTATTTGGTCTTGGCCAATTCAACACTGCTTCAATTTTAGCAGGATCTGTGGCTACTCCTTCAGTGGAGACTATGTGCCCCACATAAGTGACAGAGTTCTGGGCAAATCGGCATTTGTCCACTGATAGCTTCAGGCCTTCAGCTTGAAGTCGATCCAACACCTTTAGCAATCTTTGTTCATGCTCCTCTGCCGTCTTCCCGAAAACAATTAGGTCATCTAGATACACTAGACACTCTTTGGGATTCATATCCCCCACAGTTTTCTCCATCAGCCTCTGAAAAGTAGCAGGAGCTCCTGTGACTCCCTGTGGCATTCTGGTAAACTGGAAGAACCCCAAAGGGTAGATGAAAGCTGTATTTTCCTGATCCTCCTTTTTCATGGGTACCTGATAATATCCAGACCTCAAGTCAAGCACACTGAACCACTGGCTGCCAGATAGGGCGTTCAGAAGATCCTCTATCCAGGGCAAAGTGTACTGATCTGGCACAGTCCTCTTGTACAGAGTACAGTAGTCCACACATAGCCGAACCAAACCATTCTTTTCCCTCACTACCACAATAGGTGAGGCATAAGGGCTCCGGGACTCTGTGATGATGCCTGCTCCTTCCATCTTCTGAAGTATGTCCCGGACATTTTCCACATCTCGAGGGGGTAGTCTTCTTGACCTTTCTCTGAAAGGAGTAGGGTCAGCATGTCTTATAGCATGGGTGGCACTCTTAGAACACCCCACGTCCATCTCTGCTCTGGAGAACACTCCCTCTCGGGTGGCCAGTTTTGAACGAAGGCTGTCTTTCCACTACTGTGGTAGAGGAGAATCTTCTAGATCAAAATCTAAAGGTGCTTTCACATGATCCTTCTGTTCTGCACTCAGACATGATGGACAAAACTTGATCTAAAAGGTGTATCACACCAATCTTCTGATGACTATCAATCCGGAGTTCTGTGGGGGTTAAATTCTGTACCATCACAGGAAAACTCCGACACCACCTTTTTTGCCAATCTTTTACCTCCGGTATGAGAGTCCACCCCTTCTTCTGATCCTCTTCAGGCAGAGACTCATTAAGGTATTGTCCAGTTCCCCCCAACATTTCACTATGCATTGAGGCTATGGCTCGTAAGGTTTTGGTCTCACCAGGCTTCACAAATACAGGTTCTGTTCCTGAATAGTGGCATGACCCTGGTTTTGTTTCAAGGGCTAGTCGTTGACACTCTTTTCCTAGGACATGGCTGACCTCCATCAGTCGGTCTAAGGAAACATCTCCCACTTCTGGCAGAGAGGCCCTGAATACATCCTGTACCATCTTTGCATTAGTACCCAATATTATTGGGGCACACACTTTCTTGGCTGCAGGGCATATCAAAGCTTCCAGCTCCATAGGACATGTCATCCCGGTGTTTAACTGGGGAATAGTTATGGTCACTTTTATGCATCCCTCCACGGGTTGAGCTTGAGACCCAACGCCCCATAGCTCAAACTCTCCTGCAGATTCCATAGGAATGTGTTTCAAATGACGTTCATAGAAGTCTCTGTAGATAATGGTGACTTGAGAACCTTTATCTAGCAATGCTGAAGCATGAATTCCTTCTACTTGCACGTGTATCAAAGATTTAGGCTCAATCTTGGCCCCTACAGATAGACTATATGTAGGCCGGTTCTTCCTTTGCTTGTAATACATGGTCATTTGAGTCTCCTCGAGCTCGGTTGCCAGCATCTCCACATCCACCTCCATGGAATTTGCAGGGCACTCCCACTGACTTTCCACATTTAAAGCAGTCCCCTCGGCGGGGTGAATCCTCAGGAAACAGCTTTTTCTGAGTCTTCCTGTGCTGCCCCCCCCCCCAGGGGGAGGATCTGCTCTCTCTGGTGGTAATTTGCATACGAGCTCCAATTCAGCCACCTTCTTCCTAAGAGCTGACCGTTCTGTATCCTCTTTCTCCTTCTGTTGGGGTGGACACGTCTGGTCTTCCAATCTCCTGGCTGTATTTATAAATGTGGAATAGGGCAGAACTTTATCATCCAACTTGGCTCTCAGCAGAATCATAACTGGATTATTGGTCAAACCACCTCTCTGAATTTGCTTAGACAGCCGAGCTTCCATCTCAGAGATAAGTGACTGCTCCTTTATGGAATAACTTTCCAAGCGATAGCTGTAACCGGTTGATATAGTCAGTGGCTTTTTCATGCTCCTTCTGCTTAGTGGCTGGGAACTTAACCAACAGA
>NW_026610736.1:75000-179930 GCF_029499605.1 Hyla sarda
TCCCTCTGAAGCCGGCCTGGCTCCAAGGTCTCTGCTGCCGGCCCGGCTCTCTCCTCCTTTCTACGTGCGGCTAAGCACCACATCTCGGGCCGGCGGAAGTGACGTCAGCGGCGTCTTACGTCACTTCCCCTCCTTGCTAAAATCAACTTTCTCGCTTGTAATATTGTTTTCCTGGGCGTGGGGAATAATCTCTCCCAGACACTCTTAAAAAATTGACATCTAAATGTAAATTATATATTAAAATAAAATACTTTCATGTTTCTCTGCCCTAGTGGGCGGAGCTTCCTCTAGGCGCCAATTTTGAAGGGTATTTAATCCCTTCCAGAGTGCAGCTCAGTCTCCTTGAGCTCAGATGCATTGGGTTGTCCACGTATCTGTCTTTTTGAGATTGTGATTTTATGTCTGTACTGTCCTTGTGGAAAGTACTGTGACTTATTTTTCACTCGCGCTTTGGCTGCTTTTTGGTAGTCTCTTCATTGCTTTAGATTTTTTATGAGTATTTTTTCTCTGAGTTTGCTTAATAATAATATCAATATCTTCCTCAGATTATGTCTACGGAAGGCTCCGCTGACCGTGAAGGTCCTGGGAAAAAGGTCTCCAAGCGGAAACACCTCGCTTGTCATGATTGTAGTGTTCCGCTAGAAGATTCTTATGAATTTTCTAGATGTCCATCTTGTAGGACAAAGACTCTACCCTCCCAGCTGGCGGAACCTACTGTGCAAGATATGTATGTGTGGTTTTCCACGAATATGTCTGCTATGCATGCATCCATTGAGGAATTAAAGCAAGCGGTTGCTCAGAAAGGTCCCAGACCGGCCTCTCCCCCTAGAATGGATGTCTCTATGGGACCGGATAAAGAAGATCCTACATCATCCTCCTCCTCCTCCGAAGAGACCATCTCTTATTTTTTTCCACTGGAAAAAACCCAGCGACTTTTGAGATCCATCAGGTCGGGGGACCAGGATGTTGATCCTGGGGAAGCTTCCTCCTCCGCCTCTAAGGGGCCTAGGGCCTTTAAAGCGGACGAGACCCTATTGTCTGTACTTAAGACAGAATGGAAAATGCCTGAAAAAGGCCCGGTCTTGTCCAAATGTTTCAAGACCATGTTTCCCATTAGGGAAGATCAGCTGGCTTCATGGGGCCCTGTTCCCAAAGTGGACATAGCGGTTGCTAAGATGTCCAAGAGAACCTTGGTTCCTTCAGAGGATGGGTTTTCCCTCCAGGATCCAATGGACAGAAAGGCTGATTGCGCCTTTAGGCGCACTTCCTCGACAGCAGCTGCTTCAGCTTCAGTCTCTATTGCCAGTTCAGAAGTGGCAAACTTCCTGAAGACTCGCCTCTCTTCCATCCAGGCGGATTTAGACCAGGGGGTCCCTAGAGACGAAATTTTGGCCTCCTTTAAAACGGCCAATCTGGCCATGGATTTTCTTTGCGATGCTGCTACCCAGCAGCTAAAACTGGCATCTAAGACCATGGCCTTGTCTTCCGCCGGACGACGTCCTCTCTGATTAAAGCCGTGGAAGGCTGACAACTCCTCTAAGCATACTCTTTGTAGTATGCCCTATGAACCCGGCATATTGTTTGGTAAAGAGTTGGACCGCATAATGGAGGGCCTGTCTGACAAAAAGGGAAAGTCCCTTCCTCAGCAGTCCTTTCGTGGTCGGGGCAGGCGTTTTGGGGGCAGATCAGCTGCCCAACCTAGACCCCAGAAGGAGTGGGGTAATCGACGCCGGGGCAGTAAGCGCTCCCGTGGTCCCAAGGAGAGAAAACTCTGACTATGGGCTTCTAGGAACCTCTGGGTTCCCTGCCGGGTTGACCTTTCCAGTTTCCCATCCTGCCCCCCATATTCCTGTAGGCGGCCGCCTACATTATTTTTTAGATGCCTGGACTCTACTTATTCAGGATCCTTGGGTCCTGAGAATAATTTCAGTTGGTTATTCAATAGATCTTGTATCAATTCCTCCATCCAGATATGTGCAAACAAGAGTTCTTCCTCCAGTCAAGCAGTTGGCTCTAGAGTCTTACATTCTGGAGTACATCCAGAAAGGTGCCCTGGAAGAAGTTCCTACACCAGATCAGGGGGCAGGGATCTATTCCCCAGTCTTCCTTGTTCCCAAGGTAACGGGAGACTGGCGGATGATTGAAAAATCTTATATCTATAATCAGTTTGTAAAGCACAAACGCTTTCGCATGGAAACAATTCAATCTGTGGTCAACCTTATCTCGCCAGAAGATTACCTGGCCACCCTGGACTTAAAGGATGCTTACCTCCATATCCCTATTCATCCTGCATCCAGGACGTATTTAAGGATCGCTGTTCATGTAGGGGGAGTACTAAAACACCTCCAGTTTGTAGCCCTCCCGTTTGGGATTTCTTCAGCCCCTCACACATTTACCAAAGTTGTGGTGGCAGTGGTAGCTGCTTTAAGGCTCCAGGGGCTCAGCATTGTTCCCTACCTAGACGATTGGCTCCTCAGAGCTCCATTGCAAACGATCCTGTCCCAACATCTCCAGCTAGCCGTATCCTTCCTTCATCAGTTGGGTTGGATAGTCAATTGGGCCAAGTCCAATTTCCTCCCGACAACATCAGTGAGGTTCCTTGGCTTCATAGTTGATACAATCTCAATGACACTCTACCTCACTCCCGAGAGAAAACTCCGGGTTCAAGAATCGGCTCAACATCTTTTAATACTTCGGAAAGTGTCCATTCGCACTCTCATGCGGATGTTGGGACTTATGTCCGCTACCGCGGAAGCGGTACCTTGGGCTCTTTGGCATCTTCGCCCTCTCTTTGGTTCTTGCCATTTGGAATCACCGGCCATCCGGCCTGAACAGGTGTCACTACCTGTCTTACGTAACCCGTTCTTCTCTAAGGTGGTGGTCTCACCTAGAGGACGGCCGGTCCCTGACCCAACCCTCTTGGATCATACTTACTACCGATGCATCCCTTGTGGGTTGGGGAGCACATCTTCAGGATCTGACAGTGCAAGGTTCCTGGTCTCCTCAGGGCAAACTATTAACCTCCAATCTCCTGGAGATTCGTGCAATCAGGCTAACATTGCTTCACTTTGCTTCTCTTCTCCAAGGGAAAGCTGTCAAGATCCAATCCGACAACATGACGGCTGTGATCTACATCAACAAGCAGGGAGGCACTCGGTCACACAACCTCCTCAGAGAGGTGGGTCTGATCTTGGATTGGGCAGAAAGGAACCTCACCCACCTGTCCGCAGTTCATATTCGAGGATCCCTCAATATGATAGCCGACCGCCTGAGCAGAGGACTCCTAACCACAGAGTGGTCTCTCCACCCAGACATATTCAAAATGATAACGCTCAGGTGGGGTGTGCCAGAGATAGACCTCATGGCAACGAGGTTCAACTCCAAGTTGGAGAGGTTCTGTTCCCTTTACAGGGAAGACAACCCGGTGGCAATAGATGCTCTCTCAATCCCGTGGAGGTTCAGGCTGGCCTACATCTACCCTCCAATTTCCTTGATCCCAAGGGTATTGATGAAGATCAGGCAAGACCAAGCTTCCGTCATAGCCATAATCCCATTTTGGCCCAAGTTTTGTCCATTTCTGCTTACATTAATAAGCCTTTATCTCAAGACCCACTGATCAAAACATTCTTGAGAGGGGCCTCAAGATTGAAACCTCCCTTTGAGCCTATGGAGGACGTGGACATGAGGTTTGTTACCATTAAAACAACATTTTTACTGGCTATAACATCTCCCAAGAGAATTGGTGAATTACAAGCGCTCTCTGCGTTTGAACCCTATACAAAATTCTTGCCAGATAGGGTACTATTGAGAGTTATTCCATTCTTTATCCCTAAAGTACCATCTTTACAGAACATAAATCAAATAATTTCTCTTCCAGTCCTAGCTCCACGTCCATCCACTGACGAAGAAAGAGGCCTGCTTTGCCTTGATATTTTGAGATGTCTCCGAATCTACTTAGATAGATCTAAGCTGTTTAGGAAGGATGAAAATCTTCTAATCCTTTTTGCAGGGCCTGGCAGGGTCACAAAGCCTCTAAACCAGTGTTTCCCAACCTTTTTCGGGTCGGGGCACACCTCAGAATCTTTTTTTTCCAAGGGGCACCGCTACCGAGGTTGACAAGCAAGAAAAAAAAAAAAAGGAAAAACTGTAAAAAACGCAATGCACTATATCTATTTATGTAGTTTAAAGTGCTGCTTTATACAGCAACTCACCAATGACGTCTTCTCTAATTTGCATCGGTTCCTTCTCTTCTCCATCTGGTCTGGGCCATCATCACGATTTCTTCCACACACAATTCTTCACCTTTAAACCTGCAAAACGAACCTATTAGGCGCCAAACTTTTTTTTCTTTTTTTTTTTTACATGGGTGACAGAGGGGTGTAGAAGAGTGGACATGGGTGACAGAGAGGTGGACATGGGTGACAGAGGGGTTTAGAGGGGTGTAGAGGAGTGTACATGGATGACAGGGGTGTAGAGGAGTGTACATGGGTGACAGGGGTGTAGAGGAGCGTACATGGGTGACAGAGGGGTGTAGAGGAGCGTACATGGGTGACAGAGGGGTGTAGAGGAGCGTTCAGAGGGGTGTAGAGGAGCGTACATGGGTGACAGGGGTGTAGAGGAGCGTACATGGTTGACATGGGTATAGAGGACTGTACATGAGTGACAGAGGGGTATAGAGGAGTGTACATGGGTAACAGATGGGTGTACATGGGTGACAGTGGGGTATAGAGGAGTATACATGGGTGACAGATGGGTGTACATGGGTGACAGAGGGGTGTAGAGGAGTGTACATGGGTGACAGAGGGGTATAGAGGACTGTACATGAGTGACAGAGGGGTATAGAGGAGTGTACATGGGTGACAGAGGGGTATAGAGGAGTGTACATGGGTGACAGAGGGGGTGCAGAAGAGTGTACATGGGTGACGGGTGTAGAGGAGTGGACAGATGGGTGTAGAGGAGTGTACATGGGTGACAGAGGGGTGTTGAGAAGTGTACATGGGTGACAGAGGGGTGTAGAGGAGTGTACATGGGTGACAGAGGGGTGTAGAGGAGTGTACATGGGTGTAGAGGAGTGTACATGGGTGACAGAGGGGTGTACATGGGTGACAGAGGGGTGTAGAGGAGTATACAGAGGGGTGTAGAGGAGTATAGAGGGGTGTACATGGGTGACAGATGGGTGTACATGGGTCACAGAGGGGTGTAGCGGAGTGTACATGGGTGACAGAGGGGTATAGAGGGGTGTACATGGGTGACAGAGGGGTGTAGAGGAGTGTACATGGGTGACAGAGGGGGTGCAGAAGAGTGTACATGGGTGACGGGTGTAGAGGAGTGGACAGATGGGTGTAGAGGAGTGTACATGGGTGACAGAGGGGTGTTGAGAAGTGTACATGGGTGACAGAGGGGTGTAGAGGAGTGTACATGGGTGACAGAGGGGTGTAGAGGAGTGTACATGGGTGTAGAGGAGTGTACATGGGTGACAGAGGGGTGTACATGGGTGACAGAGGGGTGTAGAGGAGTGTACATGGGTGACAGAGGGGTATAGAGGGGTGTACATGGGTGACAGAGGGGTGTAGAGGAGTGTACATGGGTGACAGAGGGGTATAGAGGAGTGTACATGGGTGACAGAGGGGTGTACATGGGTGACAGAGGGGTGTAGCGGAGTGTACATGGGTGACAGATGGGTGTAGAGGAGTGTACATGGGTGACAGAGGGGTGCAGAAGAGTGTACATGGGTGACAGGGGTGTTGAGGAGCGTACATGGGTGACAGGGGTGTAGAGGAGTGTACAGAGAGGTGTAGAGGAGTGTACATGGGTGACAGATGGGTGTACATGGGTGACAGATGGGTGTAGAGTAGTGTACATGGGTGACAAAGGGGTGTAGTTGTGTACATGGATGACAGAGGGGTATAGAGGAGTGTACATGGGTGACAGAGGGGTATAGAGGAGTGTACATGGGTGACAGATGGGTGTACATGGGTGACAGAGGGATGTAGAGGAGTGTACATGGGTGGCAGAGGGGTGTAGAGAAGTGTACATGGGTGACAGAGGGGTGTAGAGGAGTGTACATGGGTGACAGAGGTGTAGAGGAGTGGACAGATGGTTGTAGAGGAGTGGACAGAGGGGTATAGAGGAGTGTACATGGGTGACAGATGGGTGTACATGGGTGACAGATGGGTGTAGAGTAGTGTACATGGGTGACAAAGGGGTGTAGTTGTGTACATGGATGACAGAGGGGTGTAGAGGAGTGTACATGGGTGACAGAGGGGTATAGAGGAGTGTACATGGGTGACAGAGGGGTATAGAGGAGTGTACATGGGTGACAGAGGGGTATAGAGGAGTGTACATGGGTGACAGAGGGGTATAGAGGAGTGTACATGGGTGACAGATGGGTGTACATGGGTGACAGAGGGATGTAGAGGAGTGTACATGGGTGGCAGAGGGGTGTAGAGGAGTGTACATGGGTGACAGAGGGGTGTAGAGGAGTGTACATGGGTGACAGAGGGGTGTAGAGGAGTGTACATGGGTGACAGAGGGGTGTAGAGGAGTGTACAGAGGGGTGTAGAGGAGTATACATAGGTGACAGAGGGGAGTAGAGGAGTGTACAGAGAGGTGTAGAGGAGTGTACATAGGTGACAGAGGGGTGTAGAGGAGCGTACATGGGTGACAGAGGGGTGTAGAGGAGTGTACATGGGTGACAGAGGGGTGTAGAGGAGTGTACATGGGTGACAGAGGGGTGTAGAGGAGTGTACATGGGTGACAGAGGGGTGTAGAGGAGTGTACATGGGTGACAGAGGGGTATAGAGGGGTGTACATGGGTGACAGATGGGTGTACATGGATGACAGAGGGTTGTAGAGGAGTGTACATGGGTGACAGCGGGGTGTAGAGGAGTGTACATGGGTGACAGAGGGGTGTAGAGGAGTGTACAGAGGGGTGTAGGGAGGTGTACAAGGGTGATAGATGGGTGTAGAAGAGTTAACATGGGTGACGGGGGCATAGGGGTGACAGAGGGGTGGACATGGGTGACAGGAGGGTGGACAGGGGGTCAGAGGAGTGGACAAGGGGGTAAAAGAGGGACAGGAGTGACAGAGGGGTGGACTGGGGTAACAAAGGGACAGATGAGTGAACAGGAGGGTGGACATGGGTGACAGAGTAGACTACGGGGGTAGACAGGGGGGTAAACATGAGTGACAGGGATGGACAGGGGAGTGGACAAGGCAGACGTGGATGACAGGAGGGTGGACATGGGTGAGAGGGGGGGTGGACATGGGTGACGGGGATGATAGGTGGGGGGACATGTGTTAGTGCGGGTGGACATGAGTGATGGGGTTGGACATGGGTGACAGAAATGTGAACATGGGTGACATGGGTGACTGGGAAGGGTGGACATGGGTGACGGGGGGTGGTGGACATGGGTGACGGGGGTGAATAGGGGGTGGACATGGGTGACAAGGATGTGGTCAGAGGGGTGGACAATGGAGGGTGAACATGGGTGACAGGGATGGGCAGGGGTGACAGAGGGTTGGATGGGGGTGGACATGGATGACAGGAGAGTGGACATGGGAGACAGGGGGTCAGAGGGGTGGACAAGGGTGACAAAGGGACAGATGGGTGAACATGGGTGACAGGGTAGACTACGGGGGTAGACGGGGGGGTAAACATGAGTGACAGGGATGGACAGGGGAGTGGACAAGGCAGACATGGATGACAGGAGGGTGGACATGGGTGACGGGGATGATAGGTGGGGGGACATGTGTGAGAGGGGGTGGACATGAGTGACGGGGGGGTGGACATGGGTGAAGGGGGGTGGACATGGGTGACGGGGGGTGGACAAGGGGGTAAAAGAGGGACAGGAGTGACATAGAGGGGTGGACTGGGGTGACAAAGGGACAGATGGGTGAACAGGAGGGTGGGCATGGGTGACAGGGTAGACTACGGGGGTAGACGGGGGTAAACATGAGTGACAGGGATGGACAGGGGGGTGGACAAGGCAGACATGGATGACAGGAGGGTGGACATGGGTGAGAGGGGGGGTGGACATGGGTGACGGGGATGATAGGTGGGGGGACATGTGTGACATGAAGGTGAACATGGGTGACAGGGGGAGGGTGGACATGGGTGACAGGGGGGGTTGGACATGGGTGACAGGGGGAGGGTGGACATGGGTGACGGGGAGGGTGGACATGGGTGACAGGGGGAGGGTGGACATGGGTGATGGGGAGGGTGGACATGGGTGACAGGGGGGGTTGGACATGGGTGATAGAGAAGGACAGGGAGATGGACAAGGCGGACATGGCTGACAGGGGGGGGGGGTGGATATGAGTGACGGGGGGGGGGGGTAGAGGGTGGACCTGGGTGACGGTGGGGGGTTTAGACAGGGTTGAGAAGATGAACTGAGGGGTGGAAAGGGTACGGTACCTTAAACAAGCCGGCCCGCGCAGCTTGCAGTTCCACAGCAGACTCGGGAGTCCGGCGCAGGTGCAGCTCGTTCCGCCCCAAGGACCCATTTTCGGCTCCCTGCGCCGTAAGGGAGAGGGGGACGGAGGGAGACGCAGGAGACGGAGGGTGAAGGAGGGGGACGCGGGGGACACAGGGAACAGAGGAGGAAGGAGGGGGGACGCAGGGGAACACAGGAGACGCAGGGGGACGCTGTGTGCGCAGTGTGTACGCAGACTTCCCTTCCCTCCTGCGCCGTCAGGCCGGGGCGGGACATTTAAAAAAAAAATAATAATAATAAAAAATAAAAAAAATCACGGCAAAATCCTTCGGCACCACGGTTTGGAATCACTGCTCTAAACCTTCCATCAGTAGATGGGTAAAAGACGCCATTTGTGAAGCAATGGTATCTCCGAACATGGAGCCTCCTGAGTTTGTAAGAGCTCATTCTACCAGGTCTGTATCTACTTCCTTTGCGGAAAGGAATTTAGTTCCCTTGGAACACACGCGAGGCTGCATCCTGGAGTTCACCCACTACAGGCTTGACAGTAGATTGGCCGATTACTCTTCCTTTGGGCCGTCAGGCATGAGAGCCCTCCCTCATAGGGTTTCTGCTTGCCATATCCCCATCTGTGCTGCTGGTTAGGACGTAAGGGAATCGTTAATTTCTAACAATAATTTGTTTTCCCTTAGTCCTAACAGCAGCACAACGTTCCCTCCCTAGTATTATTATTATTATTCTCTTTAGGTCTTAGTTCTTCTTGTTACAACACAAGGGGACAGAGCCCTCCTTTATACAGGGTATTGTCCATGTGTTTTGTTAATTAGTTTATTAATCAATAAAAATTCCATCTGTCCTACCAGTTCGCGGGGGGTAGAATACCCCATCTGTGCTACTGTTAGGACTAAGGGAAAACAAATTATCGTTAGAAATTAACGATTATAACAGGAACTGATTGGAGGATTATAACAGGAAGTGATTGGGGGATTACAACAGGAAGTGATTGGGGGATTACAACAGGAAGTGATTGGGGGATTATAACAGGAAGTGATTGGAGGATAATAACAGGAAGCGATTGGAGGATTATAACAGGAAGTGATTGGAGGATTATAACAGGAAGTGATTGGAGGATTATAACAGGAAGTGATTGGGGGATTACAACAGGAAGTGATTGGGGGATTATAACAGGAAGTGATTGGAGGATAATAACAGGAAGTGATTGGAGGATTATAACAGGAAGCGATTGGGGGATTATAACAGGAAGCGATTGGGGGATAATAACAGGAAGTGATTGGGGGATTATAACAGGAAGTGATTGGGGGATTATAACAGGAAGTGATTGGAGGATTATAACAGGAAGTGATTGGAGGATTATAACAGGAAGCGATTGGGGGATTATAACAGGAAGCGATTGGGGGATTATAACAGGAAGTGATTGGGGGATTATAACAGGAAGTGATTGGAGGATTATAACAGGAAGTGATTGGAGGATTATAACAGGAAGCGATTGAGGGATTATAACAGGAAGTGATTGGGGGATTATAACAGGAAGTGATTGGAGGATTATAACAGGAAGTGATTGGAGAATAATAACAGGAAGTGATTGGAGGATAATAACAGGAAGTGATTGGGGGATTATAACAGGAAGCGATTGGGGGATAATAACAGGAAGCGATTGGGGGATTATAACAGGAAGTGATTGGGGGATTATAACAGGAAGTGATTGGGGGATAATAACAGGAAGTGATTGGAGGATTATAACAGGAAGTGATTGGAGAATAATAACAGGAAGTGATTGGAGGATAATAACAGGAAGTGATTGGAGGATTATAACAGGAAGCGATTGGGGGATTATAACAGGAAGTGATTGGGGGATTATAACAGGAAGTGATTGGGGGATTATAACGAAGTGATTGGAGGATTATAACAGGAAGTGATTGGAGGATTATAACAGGAAGTGATTGGAGGATAATAACAGGAAGTGATTGGAGGATAATAACAGGAAGTGATTGGAGGATTATAACAGGAAGCGATTGGGGGATTATAACAGGAAGCGATTGGGGGATTATAACAGGAAGCGATTGGGGGATTATAACAGGAAACGATTGGGGGATTATAACAGGAAGCGATTGGGGGATTCCCTTACGTCCTAACCAGTAGCACAGATGGGGTATTCCAGCCCCCGCGAACTGGTTAGGACAGATGGAAGTTTTATTGAACCTAATTAAACAATCAGTGAAAACACACCCACAACACCCTGTATAAGTAAGAGGGTCATCCTCTGCCCCATTGTGTTTTTTTCTCTCCCGGACAGTGGGACAGATGGTGACCCCCTTACTCCTGTTATATGAGTAGGAGGGGGGGGGGGGTTTCTTACTTGCAAATTTGGGCATGGTTTGCGCCCATCTGCTTCTATACCTCGGAGCCGCGACTCCAATCGTGGCCCCGGCCGGAAGTGCGTCAGCGGCATCTGACGTCACTTCATGTTTCTCTCTTCGCTTCCCGGCTCGGTTTTTTGCGCCGTTTTTGCTAATAATGCGGCGAAACCGAGCGAGGAGCCTCTTTCTATAACCCTCTAACTTAGGGTTCCTTTTTTTTCCTGTTTTTTAAGACAAGATTTCTTTATCTCTCTGTAACTCCGCCTTGTGGGCGGAGTCTTGTTTTGGCGCCAGCCAGGGGGATATTTAAACTCCCCCTAGGCTGTCATTCAGCCTCCTAGAGCGCAGAGCTGTTGGTACTTCCACAGTCCTGTCTTTTTGAGTTTAGTAGTGCATCCTTGCGGATACTACTGTTTCCCTATCTCTATCTCTTACCTGGTCTCTTGCTGAGAACTTTGGGTATTTTAAATTATATTTTAGCTAGCCGCAATTTTTTTTTTCTTGCCGCTACATTATCTAATCCTCCTCTCATATTTATCTAGATATGTCGACCGAGGGCTCAGGGGATCGTGAAGGCTTGGCAAAAAGATCCGCCAAGCGCAAGCACCTCTCTTGCCATGACTGCAATACTCCCCTTGAGGATAATTATGAATTTTCCAGGTGCCCTCCTTGTAGGGCTAAGTCTCTACCTTCCCACCAGACTGAACCTACAGTCCAAGATATGTATGTGTGGGTCTCCTCTAACATGTCGGCTATGCAAGCCTCTATTGAGGAGCTGAAACACGTTGTCTCTCAGAAACACGCCAGACCTTCTTCACCTCCCAGAATGGAGACGTCTGTGGATCAGAAGAGAGAAGATTCCAAGTCCTCCTCTTCGGATGAGGAGGTCGCTGCATCCTATTTCTTTCCGCTGGAAAAGACCCAGCGTCTTCTGAGATCCATCCGGTCGGGGGACCAGGATGTTGATCCCGGGGAAGCCTCTAACTCCGCCTCTAAGAGACCTAGGGTCTTTAAAGCGGATGATACCCTTCTGTCCGTGCTTAGAACGGAATGGAAAAAAACAGAAAAGGGTCCGGTCTTAACTAAAAGATTTAAGACCATGTTTCCTATACAGGAATCTCAGCTTTCCTCCTGGGGCCCTGTCCCTAAGGTTGACATGGCAGTTGCCAAACTGTCCAAGAGGACAGTGGTCCCTGCTGAGGATGGGTCTTCCTTGCAGGATCCAATGGATCGGAAGGCTGACTGTGCCATGAGGCGCTCCTACTCCACTGCTTCTGCGTCTGCATCAGTGGCGATAGCTTGCTCAGAGGTAGCAAACTTTTTAAAGACCCGCCTTTCTAACATCCAGTCGGATTTGGACCAGGGGGTTCCTAGGGATGAAATTCTTTCATCCTTCAAGACGACCAATCTGGCCGTTGATTTTTTGTGCGATGCTTCCACCCAGCATCTTAAATTGGCCTCCAAGTCTATGGCCCTGGCTTCCGCTGGACGACGTCCTCTGTGGTTAAAACCTTGGAAGGTTGATAACTCTTCCAAGAACACCTTATGTGCTATGCCTTACGAACCCGGCATTCTTTTCGGAGCTGAGCTGGACCGCATTATGGAGGGACTTTCTGACAAGAAAGGCAAGTCCCTTCCTTATTCCTCCTTTCGTGGTCGAGGGCGGCGTTCTGGGGGCGGATCAGCCCCCCAGCCTAAGCCTCAGAGAGACTGGGGTAATCAACGCCGGGGCGGAAAACGCTCCCGTGGCCCCAAAGACAACAGAAAGCTCTGACTGCGGGCTTCTACGAAGCTCTGGGTTCCTTGCCGAGGTGACCTTTCCAGTTTCCCATCCTGCCCCCCAGATTCCAGTTGGTGGTCGTCTTCACCATTTTTCAAGCGCCTGGTCCCTCCACATTCAGGACCCTTGGGTCCTGAGCTTAATCTCGGATGGTTATTTGATAGACCTCGAATCAATTCCCCCATCCAATTATGTGGAGACAAGTTCTTTCACCAATCAAACGGGGCGCTAGAAACCTACATTCTGGAATACATCCAGAAGAATGCCTTAGAGGAAGTTCCTCTTGCAGAGCGGGGGTCAGGAATTTATTCTCCAGTCTTCCTAGTTCCCAAGGTAACAGGAGACTGGCGGATGATTATAGATCTGAGATATCTCAATCAGTATGTAAAGCACAAACGCTTTCGTATGGAAACTATTCAATCTGTGGTCAACCTCATCTCGCCAGGGGATTACCTGGCTACTCTGGATCTAAAGGATGCTTACCTTCATATTCCTATTCATCCGGTATCCAGAAAGTATCTAAGGATCGCAGTTCAGGTAGGGGGAGTTCTAAAACACCTCCAGTTTGTAGCCCTCCCGTTTGGAATTTCTTCGGCCCCACACACATTTACCAAAGTGGTGGTAGCGGTAGTTGCTGCTCTAAGGCTCCAGGGGCTCAGCATCGTTCCCTACCTAGACGATTGGCTCCTCAGAGCTCCTTCTTCTGCGATCCTGTCCCAACATCTGCAACTAGCAGTATCCTTCCTTCACCAGTTAGGGTGGATAGTCAATTGGGCCAAATCCAATTTCCTCCCAACGACCTCAGTGAGGTTCCTCGGCTTCATAGTCGACTCAATCTCCATGACACTTTACCTCTCTCCCGAGAGGAAATCTCGGGTTCAAGAATCGGCCCTTTTTCTCTCTGTACCCCGGAGAGTTTCCATTCGCACTCTCATGCGGATGTTGGGACTTATGTCCGCTACCGTGGATGCGGTTCCTTGGGCTCTTTGGCATCTACGCCCTCTTCAATCAGAGGTGCTCGCCACTTGGAATCTCAGGCCCTCGGGCCTAAACAAGTGCCACTCCCTGTCTTATCGAGTTCGGTCCTCTCTCAGATGGTGGTCTCACCTCGAGGACGGCAAGTCAATGATCCAACCCTCTTGGATCATACTTACTACCGACGCGTCCCTTGTAGGTTGGGGAGCGCATCTCTTGGATCTGTTAGTGCGGGGATCTTGGTCTCCACAGGAGAGAGGATTAACCTCCAATCTCCTCGAGATTCGAGCCATCAGATTAGCACTCCTCCACTTTGCTTCTCTTCTTCAAGGGAAAGCAGTAAAGATCCAATCCGACAGCATGACGGCTGTATTGTACATCAACAAGCAGGGAGGCACTCGATCACAAAGCTTCCTCAGAGAGGTGGGTCTGATCTTGGATTGGGCAGAGAGGAACCTAACCCATCTGTCGGCAGTTCACATTCGGGGATCTCTCAATGTGATCACCGACCGCCTGAGCAGAGGACTTTCAACTGGAGAATGGTCTCTCCATCCAGAGATATTCAAACAAATAACACTCAGGTGGGGTGTGCCAGAAATAGATCTTATGGCAACAAGGTTCAACACCAAAGTGGTGAGATTTTGTTCCCTGTACAGGGAAGACAACCCAGTAGCAATCGATGCTCTCTCAATCCCATGGAGGTTCAGGCTGGCCTACATCTTCCCTCCAATTTCCTTGATCCCAAGGGTATTGATGAAAATCAGGCAGGACCAAGCCTCTGTCATAGCCATAATTCCATTTTGGCCCAAGAGAGCTTGGTTTACCCAACTCTTGCAAATGAGTCGGGGACAATTCTGGAGGCTTCCCCCAGAGCAAGCACTAGTGTCGGGGGACACTCACAGCTGCTCAAATCTTCAAATGTTCAACCTGACAGCCTGGAGGTTGACCAGTCCCTTCCACATCTAGAAGGGCTTTCTAGTGCGGTCTTGAATACCCTCTCGCATTCCAGAGCGGAGTCCACTAACAGAGCCTATAAAAGAATTTGGACAACTTTTCAGTCTTGGTGCTCCAAGAAACAACTACCTGGACAGAATCCAGCTGTTGCCACAATCCTCAACTTTCTCCAGGAGGGATTAGACAAGAATCTATCTCCTTCCACACTCAGAGTTCAGGTATCAGCCATCTCTGCCTTTCTCAATAAACCATTGTCTCAAGACCCACTAGTCAAAACATTCTTGAGGGGATCCTCAAGGTTAAAACCTACAATTATACAACCTGTCCCAGCATGGGACTTATCGATGGTGCTCAAGGGGTTAGCATCTCCTCCCTTTGAGCCCTTGGAGGAGGTGGACATGAAATTTGTTACCATTAAAATTACTTTTTTACTGGCAATCACATCAGCCAAGAGGATTGGGGAACTTCAAGCGCTCTCGGCACTTGAACCATATACTAAATTTTTGCCAGATCGAGTGTTACTCAGATTTATGCCATCCTTTATACCTAAAGTTCCATCATTCCAAAATATTAATCAAGTTATATCCCTGCCAGTATTTTCTCCTCCTCCATCCTCCAATGAAGATAGTTCTCTTCATTGCCTAGATATCTCGAGATGTCTCCAGATCTATATAAGAAGATCTTTGGAGTTCCGGAAGGATGAAAATCTGCTAATTCTCTTTTCAGGACCCAAGAGAGGTCTTAAAGCTTCAAAGCCCTCCATCAGTAGATGGGTAAAGATGCCATTCGTATTGCCATGGTATCCCAAGGTAAGGAGCCTCCTGAGTTTGTAAAAGCTCATTCCACCAGGTCTGTATCTACCTCCTTTGCGGAAAGGAGTCTTGTTCCCTTGGAACATATATGCAAAGCTGCTTCCTGGAGTTCACTCTCCACATTTATCACCCACTACAGACTTGACAGTAGATTGGCCGATTTCTCCTCATTTGGACGGACAGTATTATCTGCCGTCAGGCATGAGAGCCCTCCCTCATAGGGTTTCTGCTTGCCATTTCCCCATCTGTGCTACTGGTTAGGACGTAAGGGAATCGTTAATTTCTAACGATAATTTGTTTTCCCTTAGTCCTAACAGTAGCACAACTTTCCCTCCCTAGTTAAGTTATTATTTTCTATTCTTTGCTTTTAGTTCTTCTTGTTACTACACAATGGGACAGAGGGTGACCCTCTTACTTATACAGGGGGTTGTGGGTGTGTCTTACTGATTGTTTAATTAGGTTCAATAAAACTTCCATCTGTCCTAACCAGTTCGCGGGGGGTGGAATACCCCATCTGTGCTACTGTTAGGACTAAGGGAAAACAAATTATCGTTAGAAATTAATGATTATAACAGGAAGTGATTGGGGGATAATAACAGGAAGTGATTGGGGGATTATAACAGGAAGTGATTGAAGGATTATAACAGGAAGCGATTGGGGGATTATAACAGGAAACGATTGGGGGATTATAACAGGAAGTGATTGGAGGATAATAACAGGAAGTGATTGGGGGATTATAACAGGAAGTGATTGGGGGATTATAACAGGAAACGATTGGGGGATTATAACAGGAAGTGATTGGGGGATTATAACAGGAAGTGATTGGGGGATTATAACAGGAAGTGATTGGGGGATTATAACAGGAAGTGATTGGGGGATTATAACAGGAAGTGATTGGAGGATAATAACAGGAAGTGATTGGGGGATTATAACAGGAAGTGATTGGGGGATTATAACAGGAAGTGATTGAAGGATTATAACAGGAAGCGATTGGGGGATTATAACAGGAAACGATTGGGGGATTATAACAGGAAGTGATTGGAGGATAATAACAGGAAGTGATTGGGGGATTATAACAGGAAGTGATTGGGGGATTATAACAGGAAACGATTGGGGGATTATAACAGGAAGTGATTGGGGGATTATAACAGGAAGTGATTGGGGGATTATAACAGGAAGTGATTGGGGGATTATAACAGGAAGTGATTGGAGGATAATAACAGGAAGTGATTGGGGGATTATAACAGGAAGCGATTGGGGGATTATAACAGGAAGTGATTGGAGGATTATAACAGGAAGTGATTGGAGGATTATAACAGGAAGTGATTGGAGGATAATAACAGGAAGTGATTGGGGGATTATAACAGGAAGCGATTGGGGGATTATAACAGGAAACGATTGGGGGATTATAACAGGAAACGATTGGGGGATTATAACAGGAAGTGATTGGAGGATAATAACAGGAAGTGATTGGAGGATAATAACAGGAAGTGATTGGAGGATAATAACAGGAAGTGATTGGAGGATAATAACAGGAAGTGATAGGGGGATTATAACAGGAAGTGATTGGGGGATTATAACAGGAAGTGATTTGTTAATTTCTAACGATAATTTGTTTTCCCTTAGTCCTAACAGTAGCACAGATGGAGTATTCTACCCCCCGCGAACTGGTAGGACAGATGGAATTTTTATTGATTAATAAACTAATTAACAAACCACACCCACAATACCCTGTATAAAGGAGGGGTCACCCTCTGTCCCCTTGTGTTGTAGCAACAAGAACTAAGACCTAAAGAAAATAATAATACTAGGGAGGGAAAGTTGTGCTACTGTTAGGACTAAGGGAAAACAAATTATCGTTAGAAATTAACGATTCCCTTACGTCCTAACCAGTAGCACAGATGGGGATGTGGCAAGCAGAATACCCTATGAGGGAGGGCTCTCATGCCTGGCGGCAGATAATACTGACCGTCCAAAGGAAGAGTAATCGGCAACTCTACTATCAAGCCTGTAGTGGGTGATAAAGGTGGAGAGTGAACTCCAGGATGCAGCCTTGCATATGTGTTCCAAGGGAACTAAATTCCTTTCCGCAAAGGAAGTAGATACAGACCTGGTAGAATGAGCTCTTACGAACTCAGGAGGCTCCATGTTCTGAGATACCATTGCTTCACAAATGGCATTTTTTACCCATCTACTGATGGAAGGTTTAGAGGCTTTGTGACCCTTCCGGGCCCCTGCAAAAAGGATTAGAAGATTTTCATCCTTCCTAAACAGCTTAGATCTCTCTAAGTAGATCCGGAGACATCTCGAAATATCGAGGCAATGCAGGCCTCTTTCTTCGTCAGTGGATGGACGTGGAGCTAGGACTGGAAGAGAAATTATTTGATTTATGTTCTGGAAAGATGGTACTTTAGGGATAAAGGATGGAATAAATCTCAATAGTACCCTATCTGGCAAGAATTTTGTATAGGGTTCAAACGCAGAGAGCGCTTGTAATTCACCAATTCTCTTGGAAGATGTTATAGCCAGTAAAAATGTTGTTTTAATGGTAACAAACCTCATGTCCACGTCCTCCATAGGCTCAAAGGGAGGAGATGACAGTCCCTTGAGTACGACTGATAAATCCCAAGTGGGAACTGGTTGTATAATTGTAGGTTTCAACCTTGAGGCCCCTCTCAAGAATGTTTTGATCAGTGGGTCTTGAGATAAAGGCTTATTAATGTAAGCAGAAATGGCCGAAACTTGGACCTTGAGAGTAGAAGGAGACAAATTCTTGTCTAGTCCATCTTGGAGAAAGCTGAGAATGGTAGGAGCAGCTATATCTCTTCCAACTTGCTTTTTGGAGCACCAAGATTGGAAAATTGTCCAAATTCTTTTGTATGTTTTATTGGTTGACTCCGCTCTGGAGTGTGAGAGTGTTTTCAAGACCGCACTGGAAAGCCCTTCTAAATGTGGAAGGGACTGATCAACCTCCAGGCTGTCAGGTTGAACATTTGAAGATTCGAGCAGCTGTGCGTGTCCCCCGTCACTAATGCTTTCTCTGGGGGAAGCCTCCAATATTGTCCCCGACTCATCTGAAAGAGTTGGGTGAACCAAGCTCTCTTGGGCCAAAATGGGATTATGGCTATGACGGATGCTTGGTCTTGCCTGATCTTCATCAATACCCTTGGGATCAAGGAAATTGGAGGGTAGATGTAGGCCAGCCTGAACCTCCACGGGATTGAGAGAGCTGTCACGATTCGGCTTCCAGGTAGTGGATCCTCTGTGTCAGCGAGGGATTGGCGTGGACCGTGCTAGTGGACCGGTTCTAAGAGGCTACTGGTTTTCACCAGAGCCCGCCGCAAAGCGGGATGGTCTTGCTGCGGCAGTAGCAACCAGGTCGTATCCACTAGCAACGGCTCTACCTCGCTGACTGCTGAGAAGGCGTGGGACAGAAGGACTAGGCAGAGGCAAGGTCAGACGTAGCAGAAGGTCGGGGGCAGGCGGCAAGGTTCGTAGTCAGGATGGGTAGCAGAAGTTCAGGTACACAGGCTTTGGACACACTAAACGCTTTCACTGGCACAAGGCAACAAGATCCGGCAAGGGAGTGCATGGGAGGAGATCAGATATAGCCAGGGAGCAGGTGGAAGCCAATTAAGCTAATTGGGCCAGGCACCAATCATTGGTGCACTGGCCCTTTAAGTCTCAGAGAGCTGGCGCGCGCGCGCCCTAGAGAGCGGAGCCGCGCGCGCCAGCACATGACAGCAGGGGACCGGGACGGGTAAGTGACCTGGGATGCGATTCGCGAGCGGGCGCGTCCCGCTGTGCGAATCGCATCCCCAACGGCCAAGACAGTGCAGCGCTCCCGGTCAGCGGGACTGACCGGGGCGCTGCAGGGAGAAAGACGCCGTGAGCGCTCCGGGGAGGAGCGGGGACCCGGAGCGCTAGGCGTAACAGTACCCCCCCCCCCCTTAGGTCTCCCCTTCTCTTTGTCCGGTAACTGCCTCCCCTGGGATGAGGACACCGGCAAAGAATGGAGGGTTTCCTCAACGGCAGGCAGTACAGCAGGAGTGGGAATGGGGAGGGAGGGCAGAGGGCGAGGCCTGGCACGGGGCAGTGTGACACCAGGACGGGGGCCATGGGGAGGCACAGAGGCTTGCCTGACGGGACTGGGAGGGGGGGAGAGGCACTTCCTGTGGCAGGCAGAGTCCCAGTTCCTGATCTCCCCGGTGGTCCAATCAATGGTGGGGGAATGAAGCCGGAGCCAAGGCAGACCGAGGAGGACCTCAGAGGTACAGTTGGGGAGAATGAAGAACTCAATCCTCTCAAGGTGGGGTCCAATAGACATGAGGAGGGGCTCTGTGCGGTAACGCACGGTGCAGTCCAATCTGGCTCCGTTGACCGCGGAAATGTAGAGCGGCTTGACGAGACGGGTCACCGGGATGCTGAATTTATTAACAAATGACTCCAAAATAAAATTTCCAGTGGCACCGGAGTCCAAGCAGGCCACGGCTGAGAGGGAGGAGTTGGCTGAAGAAGAAATCCGCACGGGCACCGTGAGACGTGGAGGAGCAGACTTGGAACCAAGAGACGCCACACCCACGTGAGCTGGGTGCGTGCGTGCGTTTCCCAGGCGTGGAGGACGGATAGGGCAATCCACCAAGAAATGCTCGGTACTGGCACAGTAAAGACAGAGATTTTCTTCCCTACGGCGATTCCTCTCTTCCTGGGTCAGGCGAGACTTATCCACTTGCATGGCCTCCTCGGCGGGAGGCCCAGGCGTAGATTGCAACGGATACTGTGGGAGAGGTGCCCAGAGATCTAAGTCTTTTTCCTGGCGGAGCTCTTGGTGTCGCTCAGAAAAACGCATGTCAATGCGGGTAGCTAGATGGATGAGTTCTTGCAGATTGGCAGGAATCTCTCGTGCGGCCAGCACATCCTTGATGCGACTGGATAGGCCTTTTTTAAAGGTCGCGCAGAGAGCCTCGTTATTCCATGATAACTCTGAAGCAAGAGTACGAAATTGGATGGCGTACTCGCCCACTGAAGAATTACCCTGGACCAGGTTCAACAGGGCAGTCTCGGCAGAAGAAGCTCGGGCTGGCTCCTCGAAGACACTCCGGAGTTCAGCGAAGAAGGCCTGGACTGTGGCTGTGGCAGGATCATTGCGGTCCCAGAGTGGTGTGGCCCAAGACAAGGCCTTTCCTGAAAGAAGGCTTACTACGAACGCCACCTTAGACCGTTCTGAAGGAAACAAGTCCGACAACATCTCCATATGCAGGGAACACTGAGACAAAAAATCCACGGCAGAGTTTAGAGTCCCCATCAAATTTGTCCGGCAGGGACAAGCGGAGGTTAGGAGCGGCCACTCGCTGCGGAGGAGGTGCAGGAGCTGGCGGAGGAGATGGTTGCTGCTGTAGCAGAGGCAGAAGTTGCTGTAACATGGCGGTCAACTGCGACAGCTGCTGTCCTTGTTGGGCAATCTGCTGCGATTGCTGAGCGACCACCGTGGGAAGATCAGCGAGACTCGGCAGCGGCACCTCAGCGGGATCCATGGCCGGATCTACTGTCACGATTCGGCTTCCAGGTAGTGGATCCTCTGTGTCAGCGAGGGATTGGCGTGGACCGTGCTAGTGGACCGGTTCTAAGAGGCTACTGGTTTTCACCAGAGCCCGCCGCAAAGCGGGATGGTCTTGCTGCGGCAGTAGCAACCAGGTCGTATCCACTAGCAACGGCTCTACCTCGCTGACTGCTGAGAAGGCGTGGGACAGAAGGACTAGGCAGAGGCAAGGTCAGACGTAGCAGAAGGTCGGGGGCAGGCGGCAAGGTTCGTAGTCAGGATGGGTAGCAGAAGTTCAGGTACACAGGCTTTGGACACACTAAACGCTTTCACTGGCACAAGGCAACAAGATCCGGCAAGGGAGTGCATGGGAGGAGATCAGATATAGCCAGGGAGCAGGTGGAAGCCAATTAAGCTAATTGGGCCAGGCACCAATCATTGGTGCACTGGCCCTTTAAGTCTCAGAGAGCTGGCGCGCGCGCGCCCTAGAGAGCGGAGCCGCGCGCGCCAGCACATGACAGCAGGGGACCGGGACGGGTAAGTGACCTGGGATGCGATTCGCGAGCGGGCGCGTCCCGCTGTGCGAATCGCATCCCCAACGGCCAAGACAGTGCAGCGCTCCCGGTCAGCGGGACTGACCGGGGCGCTGCAGGGAGAAAGACGCCGTGAGCGCTCCGGGGAGGAGCGGGGACCCGGAGCGCTAGGCGTAACAAGAGCATCTATTGCCACCGGGTTGTCTTCCCTGTAAAGGGAACAGAACCTCTCCAACTTGGAGTTGAACCTCGTTGCCATGAAGTCTATCTCTGGCACACCCCACCTGAGCGTTATCTCTCTGAATATGTCTGGGTGGAGAGACCACTCTGCGGTTAGGAGTCCTCTGCTCAGGCGGTCGGCTATCATATTGAGGGATACTCGAATATGAACTGCGGACAGGTGGGTGAGGTTCCTTTCTGCCCAATCCAAGATCAGACCCACCTCTCTGAGGAGGTTTTGTGACCGAGTGCCTCCCTGCTTGTTGATGTACATCACAGCCGTCATGCTGTCGGATTGGATCTTGACCGCTTTCCCTTGGAGAACAGAAGCAAAGTGCAGCAATGCTAGCCTGATTGCACGAATCTCCAGGAGATTGGAGGTTAATAGTTTGTCCTGAGGAGACCAAGCACCTTGCACTGTCAGATCCTGAAGATGCGCTCCCCAACCCACAAGGGATGCGTCGGTAGTAAGTATGATCCAAGAGGGTTGGATCAGGGACCGGCCGTCCTCTAGGTGAGACCACCACCTCAGAGAAGAACGGGTTGCGCAAGACAGGGAGTGACACCTGTTCAGGCCGGATGGCCGGTGATTCCAAATGGCAAGAACCTCTGCTTGGAGAGGGCGAAGATGCCAAAGAGCCCAAGGTACCGCATCTGCGGTAGCGGACATAAGTCCCAACATCCGCATGAGAGTGCGAATGGACACTTTCCGGGATATTAAAAGATGTTGAGCCGATTCTTGAACCCGGAGTTTTCTCTCGGGAGTGAGGTAGAGTGTCATTGAGATTGTATCGACTATGAAGCCAAGGAACCTCACTGATGTTGTCGGGAGGAAATTGGACTTGGCCCAATTGACTATCCAACCCAACTGATGAAGGAAGGATACGGCTAGCTGGAGATGTTGGGACAGGATCGTTTGCAATGGAGCTCTGAGGAGCCAATCGTCTAGGTAGGGAACAATGCTGAGCCCCTGGAGCCTTAAAGCAGCTACCACTGCCACCACAACCTTGGTAAATGTGTGAGGGGCAGAAGAGATCCCAAACGGGAGGGCTACAAACTGGAGGTGTTTTAGAACTCCCCCTACCTGAACAGCGATCCTTAAATACTTCCTGGATGCAGGATGAATAGGGATATGGAGGTAAGCATCCTTTAAGTCCAGGGTGGCCAGGTAATCTCCTGGCGAGATAAGGTTGACCACAGACTGAATGGTTTCCATGCGAAAGCGTTTGTGCTTTACAAACTGATTGAAAAATCTTAGATCTATAATCATCCGCCAGTCTCCCGTTAGCTTGGGAACAAGGAAGACTGGGGAATAGATCCCTGCCCCCAAATCCGGTGTAGGAACTTCCTCCAGGGCACCTTTCTGGATATACTCCAGAATGTAAGACTCTAGAACCAACTGCTTGACTGGGGGAAGAACTCTTGTTTGCACATACCGGGAAGGAGGAATTGATACAAGATCTATTGAATAACCAACTGAAATTATTCTCAGGACCCAAGGATCCTGAATAAGTAGAGTCCAGGCATCTAAAAAATGATGTAGGCGGCCGCCTACAGGAATGTGGGGGGCAGGATGGGAAACTGGAAAGGTCAACCCGGCAGGGAACCCAGAGCTTCCTAGAAGCCCATAGTCAGAGTCTTCTCTCCTTGGGACCACGGGAGCGCTTACCGCCCCGGCGTCGATTACCCCACTCCTTCTGGGGTCTAGGTTGGGCAGCTGATCTGTCCCCAAAACGCCTGCCCCGACCGCGAAAGGACTGCTGAGGAAGGGACTTTCCCTTTTTGTCAGACAGGCCCTCCATTATGCGGTCCAACTCTTTACCAAACAAAATGCCGGGTTCATAGGGCATACCACAAAGAGTATGCTTAGAGGAGTTGTCAGCCTTCCACGGCTTTAACCAGAGAGGACGTCGTCCGGCGGAAGACAAGGCCATAGTCTTAGATGCCAGTTTTAGCTGCTGGATAGCAGCATCGCAAAGAAAATCCATGGCCAGATTGGCCGTTTTGAAGGAGGCCAAAATTTCGTCTCTAGGGACCCCCTGGTCTAAATCCGCCTGAATGGAGGAGAGGCGAGTCTTCAGGAAGTTTGCCACTTCTGAACTGGCAATAGAGACTGAAGCTGAAGCAGCTGCTGTCGAGTAAGAGCGCCTAAAAGCGCAATCAGCCTTTCTGTCCATTGGATCCTGGAGGGAAGACCCATCCTCTGAAGGAACCAAGGTTCTCTTGGACATCTTAGCAACCGCTATGTCCACTTTGGGAACAGGGCCCCATGAAGCCAGCTGATCTTCCCTAATGGGAAACATGGTCTTGAAACATTTGGACAAGACCGGGCCTTTTTCAGGCATTTTCCATTCTGTCTTAAGTACAGACAATAGGGTCTCGTCCGCTTTAAAGGCCCTAGGCCCCTTAGAGGCGGAGGAGGAAGCTTCCCCGGGATCAACATCCTGGTCCCCCGACCTGATGGATCTCAAAAGTCGCTGGGTTTTTTCCAGCGGAAAAAAATAAGAGATGGTCTCTTCTTCTTCGGAGGAGGATGATGTAGGATCTTCTTTATCCGGTCCCATAGAGACATCCATTCTAGGGGGAGAGGCCGGTCTGGGACCTTTCTGAGCAACCGCTTGCTTTAATTCCTCAATGGATGCATGCATAGCAGACATATTCGTGGAAAACCACACATACATATCTTGCACAGTAGGTTCCGCCAGCTGGGAGGGTAGAGTCTTTGTCCTACAAGATGGACATCTAGAAAATTCATAAGAATCTTCTAGCGGAACACTACAATCATGACAAGCGAGGTGTTTCCGCTTGGAGACCTTTTTCCCAGGACCTTCACGGTCAGCGGAGCCTTCCGTAGACATAATCTGAGGAAGATATTGATATTATTATTAAGCAAACTCAGAGAAAAAATACTCATAAAAAATCTAAAGCAATGAAGAGACTACCAAAAAGCAGCCAAAGCGCGAGTGAAAAATAAGTCACAGTACTTTCCACAAGGACAGTACAGACATAAAATCACAATCTCAAAAAGACAGATACGTGGACAACCCAATGCATCTGAGCTCAAGGAGACTGAGCTGCACTCTGGAAGGGATTAAATACCCTTCAAAATTGGCGCCTAGAGGAAGCTCCGCCCACTAGGGCAGAGCAACCTGAAAATAATTTATTCTAATAAAAAATTTATATCTAAATGTAATTATCAAAAAAGTGTCTGGGAGAGATTAATCCCCACGCCTGGGGAAACGATATTTACATTGGAAAAGTTGTTCTTTTCTCTTTTTTTTTTTTTTTGAAAGGAGGGGAAGTGACGTAAGACGCCGCTGATGTCACTTCCGCCGGCCCGAGATGTGGTGCTTAGCCGCACATAGAAAGGAAGAAAGAGCCGGGCCGGTGGGCGGAAACCTCAGAGCCAGGTCGGCATCATAGGGATAGCCATGGAGAGAGCCTGCCCGAAGGAGAGCAGAGCTAACTATAGATTTTTCCCTACAGCCGCAGAAGGGGAGCCAGTAACTGGCAGTGAAAAAAGAGAGAACACCCCCTAAGCAAGGAGGGTCACCATCTGTCCCACTGTCCGAGAGGAGAGAAAAAAACACAAGGGGACAGAGGGTGACCCCTCCTTTATACAGGGTATTGTGGGTGTGGTTTGCTAATTAGTTTATTAATCAATAAAAATTCCATCTGTCCTACCAGTTCGCGGGGGGTAGAATACCCCATCTGTGCTACTGGTTAGGACGTAAGGGAATGGGGGGATTATAACAGGAAGGGATTGGAGGATAACAGGAAGTGATTGGGGGATAATAACAGGAAGTGATTGGAGGATAATAACAGGAAGCGATTGGAGGATTATAACAGGAAGGGATTGGAGGATAACAGGAAGTGATTGGGGGATAATAACAGGAAGTGATTGGAGGATAATAACAGGAAGGGATTGGGGGATTATAACAGGAAGGGATTGGAGGATAACAGGAAGTGATTGGAGGATAATAACAGGAAGCGATTGGGGGATTATAACAGGAAGTGATTGGGGGATTATAACAGGAAGCGATTGGGGGATAACAGGAAGTGATTGGGGGATAACAGGAAGTGATTGGAGGATAATAACAGGAAGGGATTGGAGGATAATAACAGGAAGTGATTGGGGGATAATAACAGGAAGTGATTGGAGGATAATAACAGGAAGTGATTGGGGGATTATAACAGGAAGGGATTGGAGGATAACAGGAAGTGATTGGAGGATAATAACAGGAAGCGATTGGGGGATTATAACAGGAAGTGATTGGAGGATAACAGGAAGCGATTGGGGGATAACAGGAAGTGATTGGGGGATAACAGGAAGTGATTGGAGGATAATAACAGGAAGGGATTGGAGGATAACAGGAAGTGATTGGAGGATAACAGGAAGCGATTGGAGGATAATAACAGGAAGCGATTGGAGGATAATAACAGGAAGTGATTGGAGGATAACAGGAAGTGATTGGAGGATAACAGGAAGTGATTGGAGGATAACAGGAAGGGATTGGAGGATAACAGGAAGTGATTGGAGGATTATAACAGGAAGGGATTGGAGGATAACAGGAAGTGATTGGAGGATAACAGGAAGTGATTGGAGGATAATAACAGGAAGCGATTGGGGGATTATAACAGGAAGTGATTGGAGGATAACAGGAAGCGATTGGGGGATAACAGGAAGTGATTGGGGGATAACAGGAAGTGATTGGAGGATAATAACAGGAAGGGATTGGAGGATAACAGGAAGTGATTGGAGGATAACAGGAAGCGATTGGAGGATAATAACAGGAAGCGATTGGAGGATAATAACAGGAAGTGATTGGAGGATAACAGGAAGTGATTGGAGGATAACAGGAAGTGATTGGAGGATAACAGGAAGTGATTGGAGGATAACAGGAAGGGATTGGAGGATTATAACAGGAAGGGATTGGAGGATTATAACAGGAAGGGATTGGAGGATAACAGGAAGTGATTGGAGGATAACAGGAAGTGATTGGAGGATAATAACAGGAAGTGATTGGGGGATAACAGGAAGTGATTGGAGGATTATAACAGGAAGTGATTGGGGGACTATAACAGGAAGTGATTGGGGGATAATAACAGGAAGTGATTGGAGGATTATAACAGGAAGTGATTGGGGGATAACAGGAAGTGATTGGAGGATAATAACAGGAAGTGATTGGGGGATTATAACAGGAAGTGATTGGAGGATAACAGGAAGTGATTGGAGGATTATAACAGGAAGGGATTGGAGGATAACAGGAAGTGATTGGAGGATAACAGGAAGTGATTGGAGGATAATAACAGGAAGTGATTGGGGGATAACAGGAAGTGATTGGAGGATTATAACAGGAAGTGATTGGGGGACTATAACAGGAAGTGATTGGGGGATAATAACAGGAAGTGATTGGAGGATTATAACAGGAAGTGATTGGGGGATAACAGGAAGTGATTGGGGGATAATAACAGGAAGTGATTGGAGGATAATAACAGGAAGTGATTGGGGGATTATAACAGGAAGTGATTGGAGGATAACAGGAAGTGATTGGGGGATTATAACAGGAAGTGATTGGAGGATAATAACAGGAAGTGATTGGAGGATTATAACAGGAAGTGATTGGGGGATTATAACAGGAAGTGATTGGGGGATTATAACAGGAAGTGATTGGAGGATTATAACAGGAAGTGATTGGAGGATTATAACAGGAAGCGATTGGGGGATTATAACAGGAAGCGATTGGAGGATAACAGGAAGCGATTGGGGGATTATAACAGGAAGTGATTGGAGGATTATAACAGGAAGTGATTGGAGGATTATAACAGGAAGCGATTGGGGGATTATAACAGGAAGCGATTGGGGGATTATAACAGGAAGCGATTTGGGGATTATAACAGGAAGTGATTGGAGGATAATAACAGGAAGCGATTGGAGGATAACAGGAAGCGATTGGGGGATTATAACAGGAAGCGATTGGGGGGATTATATCAGGAAGTGATTGGAGGATAATAACAGGAAGTGATTGGGGGATTATAACAGGAAGTGATTGGAGGATAATAATAGGAAGTGATTGGGGGATTATAACAGGAAGTGATTGGAGGATAATAACAGGAAGCGATTGGAGGATTATAACAGGAAGCGATTGGGGGATTATAACAGGAAGTGATTGGAGGATTATAACAGGAAGTGATTGGAGGATAATAACAGGAAGCGATTGGAGGATTATATCAGGAAGCGATTGGAGGATTATAACAGGAAGTGATTGGAGGATAATAATAGGAAGTGATTGGGGGATTATAACAGGAAGTGATTGGAGGATAATAACAGGAAGGGATTGGAGGATAATAACAGGAAACGATTGGGGGATTATAACAGGAAGTGATTGGAGAATAATAACAGGAAGTGATTGGAGGATAATAACAGGAAGTGATTGGAGGATTATAACAGGAAGCGATTGGGGGATAATAACAGGAAGTGATTGGGGGATTATAACAGGAAGCGATTGGAGGATAATAACAGGAAGCGATTGGAGGATTATAACAGGAAGTGATTGGAGGATAATAACAGGAAGTGATTGGGGGATAATAACAGGAAGTGATTGGGGGATTATAACAGGAAGCGATTGGAGGATAATAACAGGAAGAGATTGGGGGATTATAACAGGAAGCGATTGAAGGATAACAGGAAGCGATTGGAGGATAATAACAGGAAGCGATTGGAGGATTATAACAGGAAGCGATTGGAGGATAATAACAGGAAGTGATTGGGGGATTATAACAGGAAGCGATTGGAGGATAATAACAGGAAGCGATTGGGGGATTATAACAGGAAGCGATTGTAGGATTATAACAGGAAGTGATTGGAGGATAATAACAGGAAGCGATTGGGGGATAATAACAGGAAGCGATTGGAGGATTATAACAGGAAGCGATTGGAGGATTATAACAGGAAGCGATTGGAGGATTATAACAGGAAGCGATTGGAGGATTATAACAGGAAGCGATTGGGGGATTATAACAGGAAGCGATTGGAGGATAACAGGAAGCGATTGGGGGATTATAACAGGACGTGATTGGAGGATTATAACAGGAAGTGATTGGAGGATTATAACAGGAAGTGATTGGGGGATTATAACAGGAAGTGATTGGAGGATTATAACAGGAAGTGATTGGAGGATTATAACAGGAAGTGATTGGAGGATTATAACAGGAAGCGATTGGAGGATAACAGGAAGCGATTGGGGGATTATAACAGGAAGTGATTGGAGGATTATAACAGGAAGTGATTGGAGGATTATAACAGGAAGCGATTGGGGGATTATAACAGGAAGCGATTGGGGGATTATAACAGGAAGCGATTGGGGGATTATAACAGGAAGTGATTGGAGGATAATAACAGGAAGCGATTGGAGGATAACAGGAAGCGATTGGGGGATTATAACAGGAAGCGATTGGGGGGATTATATCAGGAAGTGATTGGAGGATAATAACAGGAAGTGATTGGGGGATTATAACAGGAAGTGATTGGAGGATAATAATAGGAAGTGATTGGGGGATTATAACAGGAAGTGATTGGGGGATAATAACAGGAAGCGATTGGAGGATAATAACAGGAAGCGATTGGGGGATTATAACAGGAAGCGATTGGGGGATTATAACAGGAAGTGATTGGAGGATAATAACAGGAAGCGATTGGAGGATAATAACAGGAAGCGATTGGAGGATTATATCAGGAAGCGATTGGAGGATTATAACAGGAAGTGATTGGAGGATAATAATAGGAAGTGATTGGGGGATTATAACAGGAAGTGATTGGGGGATAATAACAGGAAGTGATTGGGGGATTACAACAGGAAGTGATTGGAGGATTATATCAGGAAGCGATTGGAGGATTATAACAGGAAGTGATTGGAGGATAATAATAGGAAGTGATTGGGGGATTATAACAGGAAGTGATTGGAGGATAATAACGAAGCGATTGGAGGATAATAACAGGAAGCGATTGGGGGATTATAACAGGAAGTGATTGGAGGATTATAACAGGAAGGGATTGGAGGATAATAACAGGAAACGATTGGGGGATTATAACAGGAAGTGATTGGAGAATAATAACAGGAAGTGATTGGAGGATAATAACAGGAAGTGATTGGAGGATTATAACAGGAAGCGATTGGGGGATAATAACAGGAAGCGATTGGGGGATGATAACAGGAAGTGATTGGAGGATAATAACAGGAAGCGATTGGAGGATTATAACAGGAAGTGATTGGAGGATAATAACAGGAAGTGATTGGGGGATAATAACAGGAAGTGATTGGGGGATTATAACAGGAAGCGATTGGAGGATAATAACAGGAAGTGATTGGAGGATTATAACAGGAAGTGATTGGGGGATTATAACAGGAAGTGATTGGAGGATAACAGGAAGTGATTGGGGGATTGTAACAGGAAGGGATTGGAGGATAACAGGAAGTGATTGGGGGATTATAACAGGAAGTGATTGGGGGATTATAACAGGAAGTGATTGGAGGATAACAGGAAGTGATTGGGGGATTATAACAGGAAGTGATTGGGGGATTATAACAGGAAGCGATTGGGGGATTATAACAGGAAGTGATTGGGGGATAATAACAGGAAGCGATTGGAGGATAATAACAGGAAGTGATTGGGGGATTATAACAGGAAGTGATTGGGGAGGATAACAGGAAGAGATTGTAGGATTTGGAGTGGTCACTGAAGAGTTAATCAGAAGCCTATACAGCATTGTCCCCCCATACTGTACAGATACTACCTGTGTATAACAACCCCCCCATACTGTACAGATACTACCTGTGTATAACAACCCCCCCATACTGTACAGATACTACCTGTGTATAACAACCCCCCCATACTGTACAGATACTACCTGTGTATAACAACCCCCCCATACTATACAGATACTACCTGTGTATAAACCCCCCCCGATACTGTACAGATACTACCTGTGTATAACAACCCCCCATACTGTACAGATACTACCTGTGTATAACAACCCCCCCCCCCCCGATACTGTACAGATACTACCTGTGTATAACAACCCCCCATACTGTACAGATACTACCTGTGTATAACAACCCCCCCCCCGATACTGTACAGATACTACCTGTGTATAACAACCCCCCATACTGTACAGATACTACCTGTGTATAACAACCCCCCCTGATAATGTACAGATACTACCTGTGTATAACAACCCCCCATACTGTACAGATACTACCTGTGTATAACAACCCCCCCATACTGTACAGATACTACCTGTGTATAACAACCCCCCATATTGTACAGATACTACCTGTGTATAACCCCCAGATACTGTACAGATACTACCTGTGTATAACAACCCCCATACTGTACAGATACTACCTGTGTATAACAGCCCCCTATACTGTACAGATACTACTTGTGTATAACAACCCCCCCCATACTGTACAGATACTACCTGTGTATAACAACCCCCCGCATACTGTACAGATACTACCTGTGTATAACAACCCCCCCATACTGTACAGATACTACCTGTGTATAACAACCCCCCATACTGTACAGATACTACCTGTGTATAACAACCCCCCATATTGTACAGATACTACCTGTGTATAACAACCCCCCCCATATTGTACAGATACTACCTGTGTATAACAACCCCCCAGATACTGTACAGATACTACCTGTGTATAACAACCCCCCCCATATTGTACAGATACTACCTGTGTATAACAACCCCCACATATTGTACAGATACTACCTGTGTATAACAACCCCCCAGATACTGTACAGATACTACCTGTGTATAACAACCCCCCAGATACTGTACAGATACTGCCTGTGTATAACAACCCCCCAGATACTGTACAGATACTACCTGTGTATAACAACCCCCCAGATACTGTACAGATACTACCTGTGTATAACAACCCCCCCCCCGATACTGTACAGATACTACCTGTGTATAACAACCCCCCATACTGTACAGATACTACCTGTGTATAACAACCCCCCCATACTCTATAGATTAATCTTTTGCAAACATTGGGTGCTAACTTCACACCGGTAGCAGGTACCACATAGACTGTGCAGGTGCCACGAATTCTGCTCACCTGTAATGTGGATTTCCAACTAATCCTACAGTATCTCAAAGAACAGCTGAATGGAAAACTCCAGACTGTCTCTACCTGCTCTCCAGCTGATGTCCAGGCTGCGTTCTGCGGTATCATCACCCGTATCCAGAGATAGTGAGTACACGTCAGACCACGTCTCCTGTAGAGAGTACACGTCAGACCACGTCTCCTGTAGAGTACACGTCAGACCACGTCTCCTGTAGAGTACACGTCAGACCACGTCTCCTGTAGAGAGTACACGTCACACCACGTCTCCTGTAGAGAGTACACGTCAGACCACGTCTCCTGTAGAGAGTACACGTCAGACCACGTCTCCTGTAGAGAGTACACGTCAGACCACGTCTCCTGTAGAGAGTACACGTCACACCACGTCTCCTGTAGAGAGTACACGTCAGACCACGTCTCCTGTAGAGTACACGTCAGACCACGTCTCCTGTAGAGAGTACACGTCAGACCACATCTCCTGTAGAGAGCACACGTCAGACCACGTCTCCTGTAGATAGTACACGTCACACCACGTCTCCTGTAGAGAGTACACGTCAGACCACGTCTCCTGTAGAGTACACGTCAGACCACGTCTCCTGTAGAGAGCACACGTCAGACCACGTCTCCTGTAGAGAGCACACGTCAGACCACGTCTCCTGTAGAGAGTACACGTCAGACCACGTCTCCTGTAGAGTACACGTCAGACCACGTCTCCTATAGAGTACACGTCAGACCACGTCTCCTGTAGAGAGTACACGTCAGACCACGTCTCCTGTAGAGAGCACACGTCAGACCACGTCTCCTGTAGAGAGCACACGTCAGACCACGTCTCCTGTAGAGAGCACACGTCAGACCACGTCTCCTGTACAGAGCTCACGTCAGACCACGTCTCCTGTAGAGAGCACATGTCAGACCACGTCTCCTGTAGAGTACACGTCAGACCATGTCTCCTGTAGAGAGCACACGTCAGACCACGTCTCCTGTAGAGTACACGTCAGACCACGTCTCCTGTAGAGAGTACACGTCAGACCACGTCTCCTGTAGAGTACACGTCACACCACGTCTCCTGTAGAGAGTACACGTCACACCACGTCTCCTGTAGAGAGTACACGTCAGACCACGTCTCCTGTAGAGAGCACACGTCAGACCACGTCTCCTGTAGATAGTACACGTCACACCACGTCTCCTGTAGAGAGTACACGTCAGACCACGTCTCCTGTAGAGTACACGTCAGACCACGTCTCCTGTAGAGAGCACACGTCAGACCACGTCTCCTGTAGAGAGCACACGTCAGACCACGTCTCCTGTAGAGAGCACACGTCAGACCACGTCTCCTGTAGAGAGTACACGTCAGACCACGTCTCCTGTAGAGTACACGTCACACCACGTCTCCTGTAGAGTACACGTCAGACCACGTCTCCTGTAGAGTACACGTCAGACCACGTCTCCTGTAGAGAGTACACGTCAGACCACGTCTCCTGTAGAGAGTACACGTCAGACCACGTCTCCTGTAGAGAGTACACGTCAGACCACGTCTCCTGTAGAGAGCACACGTCAGACCACGTCTCCTGTAGAGAGTACACGTCACACCACGTCTCCTGTAGAGAGTACACGTCAGACCACGTCTCCTGTAGAGTACACGTCAGACCACGTCTCCTGTAGAGAGTACACGTCAGACCACGTCTCCTGTAGAGAGCACACGTCAGACCACGTCTCCTGTAGAGAGCACACGTCAGACCACGTCTCCTGTAGAGAGCACACGTCAGACCACGTCTCCTGTAGAGAGTACACGTCAGACCACGTCTCCTGTAGAGTACACGTCAGACCACGTCTCCTGTAGAGAGTACACGTCAGACCACGTCTCCTGTAGAGTACACGTCAGACCACGTCTCCTGTAGAGAGCACACGTCAGACCACGTCTCCTGTAGAGAGCACACGTCAGACCACGTCTCCTGTACAGAGCTCACGTCAGACCACGTCTCCTGTAGAGAGCACACGTCAGACCACGTCTCCTGTACAGAGCTCACGTCAGACCACGTCTCCTGTAGAGAGCACATGTCAGACCACGTCTCCTGTAGAGTACACGTCAGACCACGTCTCCTGTAGAGAGCACACGTCAGACCACGTCTCCTGTAGAGTACACGTCAGACCACGTCTCCTGTAGAGAGTACACGTCAAACCACGTCTCCTGTAGAGAGTACACGTCAGACCACGTCTCCTGTAGAGAGTACACGTCAGACCACGTCTCCTGTAGAGTACACGTCAGACCACGTCTCCTGTAGAGAGAACACGTCAGACCACGTCTCCTGTAGAGAGCACACGTCAGACCACGTCTCCTGTAGAGTACACGTCAGACCACGTCTCCTGTAGAGAGCACACGTCAGACCACGTCTCCTGTAGAGAGCACACGTCAGACCACGTCTCCTGTACAGAGCTCACGTCAGACCACGTCTCCTGTAGAGAGCACACGTCAGACCACGTCTCCTGTACAGAGCTCACGTCAGACCACGTCTCCTGTAGAGAGCACATGTCAGACCACGTCTCCTGTAGAGTACACGTCAGACCACGTCTCCTGTAGAGAGCACACGTCAGACCACGTCTCCTGTAGAGTACACGTCAGACCACGTCTCCTGTAGAGAGTACACGTCAAACCACGTCTCCTGTAGAGAGTACACGTCAGACCACGTCTCCTGTAGAGAGTACACGTCAGACCACGTCTCCTGTAGAGTACACGTCAGACCACGTCTCCTGTAGAGAGAACACGTCAGACCACGTCTCCTGTAGAGAGCACACGTCAGACCACGTCTCCTGTAGAAATACACGTCAGACCACGTCTCCTGTACAGAGCTCACGTCAGACCACGTCTCCTGTACAGAGCTCACGTCAGACCACGTCTCCTGTAGAGAGCACACGTCAGACCACGTCTCCTGTAGAGTACAGGTCAGACCACGTCTCCTGTAGAGAGAACACGTCAGACCACGTCTCCTGTAGAGAGCACACGTCAGACCACGTCTCCTGTAGAAAGCACACGTCAGACCACGTCTCCTGTAGAGAGTACACGTCAGACCACGTCTCCTGTAGAGAGTACAGGTCAGACCACGTCTCCTGTAGAGAGTACAGGTCAGACCACGTCTCCTGTAGAGAGTACACGTCAGACCACGTCTCCTGTAGAGAGTACACGTCAGACCACGTCTCCTGTAGAGAGTACAGGTCAGACCACGTCTCCTGTAGAGAGTACACGTCAGACCACGTCTCCTGTAGAGAGTACACGTCAGACCACGTCTCCTGTAGAGAGTACAGGTCAGACCACGTCTCCTGTAGAGAGTACACGTCAGACCACGTCTCCTGTAGAGAGTACAGGTCAGACCACGTCTCCTGTAGAGAATACACGTCAGACCACGTCTCCTGTAGAGAGTACAGGTCAGACCACGTCTCCTGTAGAGAGCACACGTCAGACCACGTCTCCTGTAGAGAGCACACGTCAGACCACGTCTCCTGTACAGAGCACACGTCAGACCACGTCTCCTGTAGAGAGCACACGTCAGACCACGTCTCCTGTAGAGAGCACACGTCAGACCATGTCTCCTGTAGAGAGTACACGTCAGACCACGTCTCCTGTAGAGAGTACACGTCAGACCATGTCTCCTGTAGAGAGTACACGTCAGACCACGTCTCCTGTAGAGAGTACACGTCAGACCACGTCTCCTGTAGAGAGCACACGTCAGACCACGTCTCCTGTACAGAGCACACGTCAGACCACGTCTCCTGTAGAGAGCACACGTCAGACCACGTCTCCTGTAGAGAGCACACGTCAGACCACGTCTCCTGTAGAGAGCACACGTCAGACCACGTCTCCTGTAGAGAGTACACGTCAGACCACGTCTCCTGTAGAGTACACGTCAGACCACGTCTCCTGTAGAGAGTACACGTCAGACCACGTCTCCTGTAGAGAGCACACGTCAGACCACGTCTCCTGTAGAGAGCACACGTCACACAACGTCTCCTGTAGAGTACACGTCAGACCACGTCTCCTGTAGAGAGCACACGTCAGACCACGTCTCCTGTAGAGTACACGTCAGACCACGTCTCCTATAGAGAGCACACGTCAGACCACGTCTCCTGTAGAGAGTACACATCTCCTGTAGAGAGTACAGGTCAGACCACGTCTCCTGTAGAGAGTACACGTCTCCTGTAGAGAGTACATGTCTCCTGTAGAGTACACGTCAGACCACATCTCCTTTAGAGAGCACACGTCAGACCACGTCTCCTGTAGAGAGTACACGTCAGACCATGTCTCCTGTAGAGAGCACACGTCAGACCACGTCTCCTGTAGAGAGCACACGTCAGACCACGTCTCCTCTAGAGAGCACACGTCAGACCACGTCTCCTGTAGAGAGCACACGTCAGACCACGTCTCCTGTAGAGAGTACACGTCTCCTGTAGAGAGCACACGTCAGACCACTTTTCCTGTAGAGAGCACACGTCAGACCACGTCTCCTGTAGAGAGTACACGTCAGACCACGTCTCCTGTACAGAGCACACGTCTCCTGTACAGAGCACACGTCAGACCACGTCTCCTGTACAGAGCACACGTCAGACCACGTCTCCTGTAGAGAGCACACGTCAGACCACGTCTCCTGTAGAGAGTACACGTCAGACCACGTCTCCTGTAGAGAGTACACGTCAGACCACGTCTCACCTAGCGAGTACATGTCAGACCACGTCTCCTGTAGAGAGCACACGTCAGACCAACTCTCCTGTAGAGAGTACACGTCAGACCACGTCTCATCTAGCGAGTACACGTCAGACCACGTCTCATCTAGCGAGTACACGTCATACCACATCTCATCTAGCAAGTTCATGTCAGACCACGTCTCCTGTAGAGAGTACATGTCAGACCACGTCTCCTGTAGAGAGCACATGTGAGACCACGTCTCCTGTAGAGTACACGTCAGACCACGTCTCCTATAGAGAGTACACGTCTCCTGTAGAGAGTACACGTCAGACCACGTCTCATCTAGCGAGTACACGTCAGACCACGTCTCATCTAGCGAGTACACGTCAGACCACATCTCATCTAGCGAGTTCACGTCAGACCACGTTTCCTGTAGAGAGCACACGTCAGACCACGTCTCCTGTAGAGAGTACACATCTCCTGTAGAGAGTACATGTCAGACCACGTCTCCTGTAGAGAGCACACGTCAGACCACGTCTCCTGTAGAGAGCACACGTCAGACCACGTCTCCTGTAGAGAGTACACGTCAGACCACGTCTCCTGTACAGAGCACACGTCTCCTGTACAGAGCACACGTCAGACCACGTCTCCTGTAGAGAGCACACGTCCGACCGCGTCTCCTGTAGAGAGTACACGTCAGACCACGTCTCCTGTAGAGAGTACACGTCAGACCACGTCTCCTGTAGAGAGTACACGTCAGACCACGTCTCCTGTAGAGAGTACACGTCAGACCACATCTCCTGTAGAGAGTACACGTCGGACCACGTCTCATCTAGCGAGTACACGTCAGACCACGTCTCATCTAGCGAGTACACGTCAGACCACATCTCATCTAGCGAGTTCGTGTCAGACCACGTCTCCTGTAGAGTACACGTCTCCTGTAGAGAGTACACGTCAGACCACGTCTCCTGTAGAGAGTACACGTCAGACCATGCCTCCTGTAGAGAGTACACGTCAGACCACGTCTCCTGTACAGAGCACACGTTAGGCCATGTCTCCTGTAGAGAGCACATGTCAGACCACGTCTCCTTTAAAGAGTACACGTCAGACCACGTCTCCTGTAGAGAGTACACGTCAGACCACGTCTCCTGTAGAGAGTACACGTCAGACCACGTCTCCTGTAGAGAGTACACATCTCCTGTAGAGAGTACACGTCAGACCACGTCTTCTGTAGAGTACACGTCAGACCACGTCTCCTGTAGAGAGTACACGTTAGACCACGTCTCCTGTAGAGAGTACACGTCAGACCACGTCTCCTGTAGAGTACACAACTCCTGTAGAGAGTACACGTCAGACCACGTCTCCTGTAGAGAGTACACATCTCCTGTAGAGAGTACACGTCAGACCACGTCTTCTGTAGAGTACACGTCAGACCATGTCTCCTGTAGAGAGTACACGTTAGACCACGTCTCCTGTAGAGAGTACACGTCAGACCACGTCTCCTGTAGAGAGTACACGTCAGACCACGTCTCCTGTAGAGAGTACACGTCAGACCATGTCTCCTGTAGAGTACACGTCAGACCACGTCTTCTGTAGAGTACACGTCAGACCACGTCTCCTGTAGAGAGCACACGTCAGACCACGTCTCCTGTAGAGAGTACACGTCAGACCACGTCTCCTGTAGAGAGTACACGTCAGACCACGTCTCCTGTAGAGAGTACACATCAGACCACGTCTCCTGTAGAGAGTACACGTCAGACCACGTCTCCTGTACAGAGCACACGTCAGGCCATGTCTCCTGTACAGAGCACACGTCAGACCACGTCTCCTGTAGAGTACACGTCAGACCACGTCTCCTTTAGAGTGCACATCTCCTGTAGAGAGTACACGTCAGACCACGTCTCCTGTAGAGTACACATCTCCTGTAAAGAGTACACGTCAGACCACGTCTTCTGTAGAGTACACGTCAGACCACGTCTCCTGTAGAGAGTACACGTCAGACCACCTCTCCTGTAGAGAGTACACGTCAGACCACGTCTCCTGTAGAGAGTACACGTCAGACCACGTCTCCTGTAGAGAGTTCACGTCAGACCACGTCTCCTGTAGAGAGTACACATCTCCTGTAGAGAGTACACGTCAGACCACGTCTCCTGTACAGAGCACACGTCAGGCCATGTCTCCTGTACAGAGCACACGTCAGACCACGTCTCCTGTAGAGTACACGTCAGACCACGTCTCCTTTAGAGTGCACATCTCCTGTAGAGAGTACACGTCAGACCACGTCTCCTGTAGAGAGTACACATCTCCTGTAGAGAGTACACGTCAGACCACGTCTTCTGTAGAGTACACGTCAGACCACGTCTCCTGTAGAGAGTACACGTCAGACCACGTCTCCTGTAGAGAGTACACGTCAGACCACGTCTCATCTAGCGAGTACACGTCAGACCACGTCTCATCTAGCGAGTACACGTCAGACCACATCTCATCTAGCGAGTTCACGTCAGACCACGTCTCCTGTAGAGGGTACACGTCAGACCACGTCTCCTGTAGAGAGTACACGTCAGACCACGTCTCCAGTAGAGAGTACACGTCAGACCACATTTCCTGTAGAGAGTACACGTCAGACCACGCCTCCTGTAGAGAGTACACGTCAGACCACGTCTCCTGTAGAGTACACAACTCCTGTAGAGAGTACACGTCAGACCACGTCTCCTGTAGAGAGTACGCATCTCCTGTAGAGAGTACACGTCAGACCACGTCTTCTGTAGAGTACACGTCAGACCACCTCTCCTGTAGAGTGTACACGTCAGACCACGTCTCCTGTAGAGAGCACACGTCAGACCACGTCTCCTGTAGAGAGTACACGTCAGACCACGTCTCCTGTAGAGAGCACACGTCTCCTGTAGAGAGTACACGTCAGACCACCTCTCCTGTAGACTACACGTCAGACCACGTCTCCTGTAGAGAGTACACGTCAGACCACGTCTCCTGTAGAGTACACGTCAGGTCACGTCTCCTGTAGAGTACACGTCAGACCACGTCTCCTCTAGAGTGTACACGTCAGACCACCTCTCCTGTAGAGTGTACACGTCAGACCACGTCTCCTGTAGAGAGCACACGTCTCCTGTAGAGAGTACACGTCAGACCACCTCTCCTGTAGACTACACGTCAGACCACGTCTCCTGTAGAGAGTACACGTCAGACCACGTCTCCTGTAGAGTACACGTCAGGTCACGTCTTCTGTAGAGTACACGTCAGACCACGTCTCCTCTAGAGTGTACACGTCAGACCACCTCTCCTGTAGAGTGTACACGTCAGACCACGTCTCCTGTAGAGAGTACACGTCAGACCACGTCTTCTTGTGCATCCTTGTCTCCACTCCAGCTGTAACTGTAACTCCTTGATGCCTCCTCCGGTGAGAGTTGTAGTGGCCGGTGATCAGAGTTATCTCAGCGTTATCCTTCGGTTCTTCGTGGATCAGCTCGCAGGGAAGATTCCGGATTGGCTTGGCTACCTTCGCTTCCTGGTTGTGCCGCTCGGTAAGTGATTTCTGTCACTATTAGGTGTGATCACGAAGCGGGGGAATGGTTCTGGGGTCCTGGGCATCAGTTTTATCATTCCTTAAGTGACACGTGGCAAAGCACTGCTACTTCCTGTGGTCATGGGGGTTTATCTAGAAGAAAGTCACCAGCCTGTGGAGGGGTCACCGAGGGGTCAGTCTGCAGGGTAGAGATGGGTCTCATGGTGGACATGACAGATGACGGGGGGTGGTCCCTCCCATTGGTGCAGGGGTCTGTGGATGATGTGTCACGTTCTGTCATCCAACTTCTTCCCTCAGGTCTTCATCCTGTGGCCAAGTACCTGGCATCGGTGGACAATAAGTATAATTCCCTCTTCATGGACGCCGCCTGGAGGGACGTGTTTAGTCAGGGGGAGCCCCCGACCTCAGGTGAGACCCTCGCTATGGTGTGTGCGGAATGAGAACCACCAGGGACGCTGCAAGGACGCTACACAGCTAGAGGTGCACCAATAATATCACTATACAGAGACCAATGTCACTATACAGAGACCAATATCACTATACAGAGACCAATATCACTATACAGAGACCAATATCACTATACAGAGACCAATGTCACTATACAGAGACCAATGTCACTATACAGAGACCAATATCACTATACAGAGACCAATATCACTATACAGAGACCAATATCACCAATAATATCACTATACAGAGACCAATGTCACTATACAGAGACCAATATCACTATACAGAGACCAATATCACTATGCAGAGACCAATATCACCAATAATATCACTATACAGAGACCAATATCACTATACAGAGACCAATATCACTATACAGAGACCAATATCACTATACAGAGACCAATATCACTATACAGAGACCAATATCACTATACAGAGACCAATATCACTATACAGAGACCAATATCACTATACAGAGACCAATATCACCAATAATATCACTATACAGAGACCAATATCACTATGCAGAGACCAATATCACTATGCAGAGACCAATATCACTATACAGAGACCAAAATCACTATACAGAGACCAATATCACTATACAGAGACCAATATATCCAATAATGTCACTATACAGAGACCAATATCACTATACAGAGACCAATATCACTATACAGAGACCAATATCACTATACAGAGACCAATATCACCAATAATATCACTATACAGAGACCAATATCACTATACAGAGACCAATATCACTATACAGAGACCAATATCACTATACAGAGACCAATATCACCAATAATATCACTATACAGAGACCAATATCACCAATAATATCACTATACAGAGACCAATGTCACTATACAGAGACCAATATCACTATACAGAGACCAATATCACTATACAGAGACCAATAATATCACTATACAGAGACCAATGTCACTATACAGAGACCAATATCACTATACAGAGACCAATATCACTATACAGAGACCAATATCACCAATAATATCACTATACAGAGACCAATATCACTATACAGAGACCAATATCACTATACAGAGACCAATATCACTATACAGAGACCAATATCACTATACAGAGACCAATATCACTATACAGAGACCAATATCACTATACAGAGACCAATGTCACTACACAGAGACCAATATCACTATACAGAGACCAATATCACCAATAATGTCACTATACAGAGACCAATGTCACTATACAGAGACCAATATCACTATACAGAGACCAATATCACTATACAGAGACCAATATCACTATACAGAGACCAATATCACTATACAGAGACCAATATCACTATACAGAGACCAATATCACCAATAATATCACTATACAGAGACCAATGTCACTACACAGAGACCAATATCACTATACAGAGACCAATATCACTATACAGAGACCAATATCACTATACAGAGACCAATATCACTATACAGAGACCAATATCACCAATAATATCACTATACAGAGACCAATATCACTATACAGAGACCAATATCACCAATAATATCACTATACAGAGACCAATATCACTATACAGAGACCAATATCACTATACAGAGACCAATGTCACTATACAGAGACCAATGTCACTATACAGAGACCAATATCACTATACAGAGACCAATATCACTATACAGAGACCAATATCACTATACAGAGACCAATATCACCAATAATGTCACTATACAGAGACCAATGTCACTATACAGAGACCAATATCACTATACAGAGACCAATATCACTATACAGAGACCAATATCACTATACAGAGACCAATATCACTATACAGAGACCAATATCACTATACAGAGACCAATATCACCAATAATATCACTATACAGAGACCAATATCACTATACAGAGACCAATATCACTATACAGAGACCAATATCACCAATAATATCACTATACAGAGACCAATATCACTATACAGAGACCAATATCACTATACAGAGACCAATATCACCAATAATATCACTATACAGAGACCAATATCACTATACAGAGACCAATATCACTATACAGAGACCAATATCACTTACAGAGACCAATATCACCAATAATATCACTATACAGAGACCAATATCACCAATAATATCACTATACAGAGACCAATGTCACTATACAGAGACCAATATCACTATACAGAGACCAATATCACTATACAGAGACCAATAATATCACTATACAGAGACCAATGTCACTATACAGAGACCAATATCACCAATAATATCACTATACAGAGACCAATATCACTATACAGAGACCAATATCACTATACAGAGACCAATATCACTATACAGAGACCAATATCACTATACAGAGACCAATATCACTATACAGAGACCAATATCACTATACAGAGACCAATATCACCAATAATATCACTATACAGAGACCAATATCACTATACAGAGACCAATATCACTATACAGAGACCAATATCACTATACAGAGACCAATATCACTATACAGAGACCAATGTCACTATACAGAGACCAATATCACTATACAGAGACCAATATCACTATACAGAGACCAATGTAACTATACAGAGACCAATATCACTATACAGAGACCAATGTCACTACACAGAGACCAATATCACTATACAGAGACCAATATCACCAATAATGTCACTATACAGAGACCAATGTCACTATACAGAGACCAATATCACTATACAGAGACCAATATCACTATACAGAGACCAATATCACTATACAGAGACCAATATCACTATACAGAGACCAATATCACTATACAGAGACCAATATCACTATACAGAGACCAATATCACCAATAATATCACTATACAGAGACCAATATCACTATACAGAGACCAATATCACCAATAATATCACTATACAGAGACCAATATCACTATACAGAGACCAATATCACTATACAGAGACCAATATCACTATACAGAGACCAATAATGTCACTATACAGAGACCAATATCACTATACAGAGACCAATATCACCAATATCACTATACAGAGACCAATATCACTATACAGAGACCAATATCACTATACAGAGACCAATATCACTATACAGAGACCAATATCACCAATAATATCACTATACAGAGACCAATATCACTATACAGAGACCAATATCCCCAATAATATCACTATACAGAGACCAATATCACTATACAGAGACCAATATCACTATGCAGAGACCAATATCACTATACAGAGACCAATATCACTATACAGAGACCAATATCACTATACAGAGACCAATATCACTATACAGAGACCAATGTCACTATACAGAGACCAATATCACTATACAGAGACCAATATCACTATACAGAGACCAATATCACTATACAGAGACCAATATCACTATACAGAGACCAATATCACTATACAGAGACCAATATCACTATACAGAGACCAATATCACTATACAGAGACCAATATCACTATACAGAGACCAATATCACCAATAATATCACTATACAGAGACCAATATCACTATACAGAGACCAATATCACTATACAGAGACCAATATCACCAATAATATCACTATACAGAGACCAATATCACTATACAGAGACCAATATCACTATACAGAGACCAATATCACTATACAGAGACCAATATCACTATACAAAGACCAATATCACTATACAGAGACCAATATCACTATACAGAGACCAATATCACCAATAATATCACTATACAGAGACCAATATCACTATACAGAGACCAATATCACTATACAGAGACCAATATCACTATACAGAGACCAATATCACTATACAGAGACCAATATCACTATACAGAGACCAATATCACCAATAATATCACTATACAGAGACCAATATCACCAATAATATCACTATACAGAGACCAATATCACTATACAGAGACCAATATCACTATACAGAGACCAATATCACTATACAGAGACCAATATCACCAATAATATCACTATACAGAGACCAATATCACTATACAGAGACCAATATCACCAATAATATCACTATACAGAGACCAATATCACTATACAGAGACCAATATCACCAATAATATCACTACACAGAGACCAATATCACTATACAGAGACCAATATCACTATACAGAGACCAATATCACTATACAGAGACCAATATCACCAATAATATCACTATACAGAGACCAATATCACTATACAGAGACCAATATCACTATACAGAGACCAATATCACCAATAATGTCACTATACAGAGACCAATATCACTATACAGAGACCAATATCACTATACAGAGACCAATGTCACTATACAGAGACCAATGTCACTATACAGAGACCAATGTCACTATACAGAGACCAATATCACTATACAGAGACCAATATCACCAATAATATCACTATACAGAGACCAATATCACTATACAGAGACCAATATCACCAATAATATCACTATACAGAGACCAATATCACTATACAGAGACCAATATCACTATACAGAGACCAATAATATCACTATACAGAGACCAATGTCACTATACAGAGACCAATATCACTATACAGAGACCAATATCACCAATAATATCACTATACAGAGACCAATATCACTATACAGAGACCAATATCACCAATAATATCACTATACAGAGACCAATATCACTATACAGAGACCAATATCACTATACAGAGACCAATATCACTATACAGAGACCAATATCACTATACAGAGACCAATATCACCAATAATATCACTATACAGAGACCAATGTCACTATACAGAGACCAATATCACTATACAGAGACCAATATCACTATACAGAGACCAATGTCACTATACAGAGACCAATATCACTATACAGAGACCAATATCACTATACAGAGACCAATGTCACTATACAGAGACCAATATCACTATACAGAGACCAATATCACTATACAGAGACCAATACCACTATACAGAGACCAATATCACTATACAGAGACCAATATCACCAATAATATCACTATACAGAGACCAATATCACTATACAGAGACCAATATCACTATACAGAGACCAATATCACCAATAATGTCACTATACAGAGACCAATATCACTATACAGAGACCAATATCACTATACAGAGACCAATATCACTATACAGAGACCAATATCACTATACAGAGACCAATGTCACTATACAGAGACCAATATCACTATACAGAGACCAATATCACTATACAGAGACCAATATCACTATACAGAGACCAATAATATCACTATACAGAGACCAATGTCACTATACAGAGACCAATATCACTATACAGAGACCAATATCACTATACAGAGACCAATGTCACTATACAGAGACCAATATCACTATACAGAGACCAATATCACTATACAGAGACCAATATCACTATACAGAGACCAATAATATCACTATACAGAGACCAATGTCACTATACAGAGACCAATATCACTATACAGAGACCAATATCACTATACAGAGACCAATGTCACTATACAGAGACCAATATCACTATACAGAGACCAATATCACTATACAGAGACCAATATCACTATACAGAGACCAATATCACTATACAGAGACCAATATCACCAATAATATCACTATACAGAGACCAATATCACTATACAGAGACCAATATCACTATACAGAGACCAATATCACTATACAGAGACCAATATCACTATACAGAGACCAATATCACTATACAGAGACCAATATCACCAATAATATCACTATACAGAGACCAATATCACTATACAGAGACCAATATCACTATACAGAGACCAATATCACTATACAGAGACCAATATCACTATACAGAGACCAATATCACCAATAATATCACTATACAGAGACCAATATCACTATACAGAGACCAATATCACTATACATAGACCAATAATATCACTATACAGAGACCAATGTCACTATACAGAGACCAATATCACTATACAGAGACCAATATCACTATACAGAGACCAATATCACTATACAGAGACCAATATCACCAATAATGTCACTATACAGAGACCAATATCACTATACAGAGACCAATAATATCACTATACAGAGACCAATATCACTATACAGAGACCAATATCACTATACAGAGACCAATACCACTATACAGAGACCAATATCACTATACAGAGACCAATATCACTATACAGAGACCAATATCACTATACAGAGACCAATATCACTATACAGAGACCAATATCACTATACAGAGACCAATATCACTATACAGAGACCAATATCACTATACAGAGACCAATATCACTATACAGAGACCAATATCACTATACAGAGACCAATGTCACTATACAGAGACCAATATCACTATACAGAGACCAATATCACTATACAGAGACCAATATCACTATACAGAGACCAATAATATCACTATACAGAGACCAATGTCACTATACAGAGACCAATATCACTATACAGAGACCAATATCACTATACAGAGACCAATGTCACTATACAGAGACCAATGTCACTATACAGAGACCAATATCACTATACAGAGACCAATGTAACTATACAGAGACCAATATCACTATACAGAGACCAATATCACTATACAGAGACCAATATCACCAATAATATCACTATACAGAGACCAATATCACTATACAGAGACCAATATCACTATACATAGACCAATAATATCACTATACAGAGACCAATGTCACTATACAGAGACCAATATCACTATACAGAGACCAATATCACTATACAGAGACCAATATCACTATACAGAGACCAATATCACCAATAATGTCACTATACAGAGACAAATATCACTATACAGAGACCAATACCACTATACAGAGACCAATATCACTATACAGAGACCAATATCACTATACAGAGACCAATATCACTATACAGAGACCAATATCACTATACAGAGACCAATGTCACTATACAGAGACCAATATCACTATACAGAGACCAATATCACTATACAGAGACCAATATCACTATACAGAGACCAATATCACTATACAGAGACCAATATCACTATACAGAGACCAATATCACTATACAGAGACCAATATCACTATACAGAGACCAATATCACTATACAGAGACCAATATCACTATACAGAGACCAATAATATCACTATACAGAGACCAATATCACTATACAGAGACCAATATCACCAATAATATCACTATACAGAGACCAATGTCACTATACAGAGACCAATATCACTATACAGAGACCAATGTCACTATACAGAGATCAATATCACTATACAGAGACCAATGTCACTATACAGAGACCAATATCACCAATAATATCACTATACAGAGACCAATATCACTATGCAGAGACCAATATCACTATACAGAGACCAATATCACTATACAGAGACCAATATCACTATACAGAGACCAATGTCACTATACAGAGACCAATATCACTATACAGAGACCAATGTCACTATACAGAGACCAATATCACCAATAATATCACTATACAGAGACCAATATCACTATGCAGAGACCAATATCACTATACAGAGACCAATATCACTATACAGAGACCAATATCACTATACAGAGACCAATATCACTATACAGAGACCAATATCACTATACAGAGACCAATATCACTATACAGAGACCAATATCACTATACAGAGACCAATATCACCAATAATATCACTATACAGAGACCAATATCACTATACAGAGACCAATATCACTATACAGAGACCAATATCACTATACAGAGACCAATATCACTATACAGAGACCAATATCACTATACAGAGACCAATATCACTATACAGAGACCAATATCATCAATAATATCACTATACAGAGACCAATATCACTATACAGAGACCAATATATCCAATAATGTCACTATACAGAGACCAATATCACTATACAGAGACCAATATCACTATACAGAGACCAATATCACCAATAATATCACTATACAGAGACCAATATCACTATACAGAGACCAATATCACTATACAGAGACCAATATCACTATACAGAGACCAATATCACCAATAATATCACTATACAGAGACCAATATCACTATACAGAGACCAATATCACTATACAGAGACCAATATCACTATACAGAGACCAATATCACCAATAATATCACTATACAGAGACCAATATCACTATACAGAGACCAATATCACCAATAATATCACTATACAGAGACCAATATCACTATACAGAGACCAATATCACTATACAGAGACCAATATCACTATACAGAGACCAATATCACCAATAATATCACTATACAGAGACCAATATCACTATACAGAGACCAATATCACTATACAGAGACCAATATCACCAATAATATCACTATACAGAGACCAATATCACTATACAGAGACCAATATCACTATACAGAGACCAATGTCACTATACAGAGACCAATATCACTATACAGAGACCAATGTCACTATACAGAGACCAATATCACCAATAATATCACTATACAGAGACCAATATCACTATGCAGAGACCAATATCACTATACAGAGACCAATATCACTATACAGAGACCAATATCACTATACAGAGACCAATATCACTATACAGAGACCAATATCACTATACAGAGACCAATATCACTATACAGAGACCAATGTCACTATACAGAGACCAATATCACCAATAATATCACTATACAGAGACCAATATCACTATGCAGAGACCAATATCACTATACAGAGACCAATATCATCAATAATATCACTATACAGAGACAAATATCACTATACAGAGACCAATATATCCAATAATGTCACTATACAGAGACCAATATCACTATACAGAGACCAATATCACTATACAGAGACCAATATCACCAATAATATCACTATACAGAGACCAATATCACTATACAGAGACCAATATCACTATACAGAGACCAATATCACTATACAGAGACCAATATCACCAATAATATCACTATACAGAGACCAATATCACTATACAGAGACCAATATCACTATACAGAGACCAATATCACTATACAGAGACCAATATCACCAATAATATCACTATACAGAGACCAATATCACTATACAGAGACCAATATCACTATACAGAGACCAATGTCACTATACAGAGACCAATGTCACTATACAGAGACCAATATCACTATACAGAGACCAATATCACTATACAGAGACCAATATCACTATACAGAGACCAATATCACCAATAATGTCACTATACAGAGACCAATGTCACTATACAGAGACCAATATCACTATACAGAGACCAATATCACTATACAGAGACCAATGTCACTATACAGAGACCAATATCACTATACAGAGACCAATATCACTATACAGAGACCAATGTAACTATACAGAGACCAATATCACTATACAGAGACCAATATCACTATACAGAGACCAATGTCACTACACAGAGACCAATATCACTATACAGAGACCAATATCACCAATAATGTCACTATACAGAGACCAATGTCACTATACAGAGACCAATATCACTATACAGAGACCAATATCACTATACAGAGACCAATATCACTATACAGAGACCAATATCACTATACAGAGACCAATATCACTATACAGAGACCAATATCACTATACAGAGACCAATATCACCAATAATATCACTATACAGAGACCAATATCACTATACAGAGACCAATATCACCAATAATATCACTATACAGAGACCAATATCACTATACAGAGACCAATATCACTATACAGAGACCAATATCACTATACAGAGACCAATAATGTCACTATACAGAGACCAATATCACTATACAGAGACCAATATCACCAATATCACTATACAGAGACCAATATCACTATACAGAGACCAATATCACTATACAGAGACCAATATCACCAATAATATCACTATACAGAGACCAATATCACTATACAGAGACCAATATCCCCAATAATATCACTATACAGAGACCAATATCACTATACAGAGACCAATATCACTATGCAGAGACCAATATCACTATACAGAGACCAATATCACTATACAGAGACCAATATCACTATACAGAGACCAATATCACTATACAGAGACCAATGTCACTATACAGAGACCAATATCACTATACAGAGACCAATATCACTATACAGAGACCAATATCACTATACAGAGACCAATATCACTATACAGAGACCAATATCACTATACAGAGACCAATATCACTATACAGAGACCAATATCACTATACAGAGACCAATATCACTATACAGAGACCAATATCACCAATAATATCACTATACAGAGACCAATATCACTATACAGAGACCAATATCACTATACAGAGACCAATATCACTATACAGAGACCAATATCACTATACAAAGACCAATATCACTATACAGAGACCAATATCACTATACAGAGACCAATATCACCAATAATATCACTATACAGAGACCAATATCACTATACAGAGACCAATATCACTATACAGAGACCAATATCACTATACAGAGACCAATATCACTATACAGAGACCAATATCACTATACAGAGACCAATATCACCAATAATATCACTATACAGAGACCAATATCACCAATAATATCACTATACAGAGACCAATATCACTATACAGAGACCAATATCACCAATAATATCACTATACAGAGACCAATATCACTATACAGAGACCAATATCACTATACAGAGACCAATATCACTATACAGAGACCAATATCACCAATAATATCACTATACAGAGACCAATATCACTATACAGAGACCAATATCACTATACAGAGACCAATATCACCAATAATGTCACTATACAGAGACCAATATCACTATACAGAGACCAATATCACTATACAGAGACCAATGTCACTATACAGAGACCAATGTCACTATACAGAGACCAATGTCACTATACAGAGACCAATATCACTATACAGAGACCAATATCACCAATAATATCACTATACAGAGACCAATATCACTATACAGAGACCAATATCACCAATAATATCACTATACAGAGACCAATATCACTATACAGAGACCAATATCACTATACAGAGACCAATAATATCACTATACAGAGACCAATGTCACTATACAGAGACCAATATCACTATACAGAGACCAATATCACCAATAATATCACTATACAGAGACCAATATCACTATACAGAGACCAATATCACCAATAATATCACTATACAGAGACCAATATCACTATACAGAGACCAATATCACTATACAGAGACCAATATCACTATACAGAGACCAATATCACTATACAGAGACCAATATCACCAATAATATCACTATACAGAGACCAATGTCACTATACAGAGACCAATATCACTATACAGAGACCAATGTCACTATACAGAGACCAATGTCACTATACAGAGACCAATATCACTATACAGAGACCAATATCACTATACAGAGACCAATGTCACTATACAGAGACCAATATCACTATACAGAGACCAATATCACTATACAGAGACCAATACCACTATACAGAGACCAATATCACTATACAGAGACCAATATCACCAATAATATCACTATACAGAGACCAATATCACTATACAGAGACCAATATCACTATACAGAGACCAATATCACCAATAATGTCACTATACAGAGACCAATATCACTATACAGAGACCAATATCACTATACAGAGACCAATATCACTATACAGAGACCAATATCACTATACAGAGACCAATGTCACTATACAGAGACCAATATCACTATACAGAGACCAATATCACTATACAGAGACCAATATCACTATACAGAGACCAATAATATCACTATACAGAGACCAATGTCACTATACAGAGACCAATATCACTATACAGAGACCAATATCACTATACAGAGACCAATGTCACTATACAGAGACCAATATCACTATACAGAGACCAATATCACTATACAGAGACCAATATCACTATACAGAGACCAATAATATCACTATACAGAGACCAATGTCACTATACAGAGACCAATATCACTATACAGAGACCAATATCACTATACAGAGACCAATGTCACTATACAGAGACCAATATCACTATACAGAGACCAATATCACTATACAGAGACCAATATCACCAATAATATCACTATACAGAGACCAATATCACTATACAGAGACCAATATCACTATACATAGACCAATAATATCACTATACAGAGACCAATGTCACTATACAGAGACCAATATCACTATACAGAGACCAATATCACTATACAGAGACCAATATCACTATACAGAGACCAATATCACCAATAATGTCACTATACAGAGACCAATATCACTATACAGAGACCAATAATATCACTATACAGAGACCAATATCACTATACAGAGACCAATATCACTATACAGAGACCAATACCACTATACAGAGACCAATATCACTATACAGAGACCAATATCACTATACAGAGACCAATATCACTATACAGAGACCAATATCACTATACAGAGACCAATGTCACTATACAGAGACCAATATCACTATACAGAGACCAATATCACTATACAGAGACCAATATCACTATACAGAGACCAATAATATCACTATACAGAGACCAATGTCACTATACAGAGACCAATATCACTATACAGAGACCAATATCACTATACAGAGACCAATGTCACTATACAGAGACCAATGTCACTATACAGAGACCAATATCACTATACAGAGACCAATATCACTATACAGAGACCAATGTCACTATACAGAGACCAATATCACTATACAGAGACCAATATCACTATACAGAGACCAATATCACCAATAATATCACTATACAGAGACCAATATCACTATACAGAGACCAATATCACTATACATAGACCAATAATATCACTATACAGAGACCAATGTCACTATACAGAGACCAATATCACTATACAGAGACCAATATCACTATACAGAGACCAATATCACTATACAGAGACCAATATCACCAATAATGTCACTATACAGAGACAAATATCACTATACAGAGACCAATACCACTATACAGAGACCAATATCACTATACAGAGACCAATATCACTATACAGAGACCAATATCACTATACAGAGACCAATATCACTATACAGAGACCAATGTCACTATACAGAGACCAATATCACTATACAGAGACCAATATCACTATACAGAGACCAATATCACTATACAGAGACCAATATCACTATACAGAGACCAATATCACTATACAGAGACCAATATCACTATACAGAGACCAATATCACTATACAGAGACCAATAATATCACTATACAGAGACCAATATCACTATACAGAGACCAATATCACCAATAATATCACTATACAGAGACCAATGTCACTATACAGAGACCAATATCACTATACAGAGACCAATGTCACTATACAGAGATCAATATCACTATACAGAGACCAATGTCACTATACAGAGACCAATATCACCAATAATATCACTATACAGAGACCAATATCACTATGCAGAGACCAATATCACTATACAGAGACCAATATCACTATACAGAGACCAATATCACTATACAGAGACCAATGTCACTATACAGAGACCAATATCACTATACAGAGACCAATGTCACTATACAGAGACCAATATCACCAATAATATCACTATACAGAGACCAATATCACTATGCAGAGACCAATATCACTATACAGAGACCAATATCACTATACAGAGACCAATATCACTATACAGAGACCAATATCACTATACAGAGACCAATGTCACTATACAGAGACCAATATCACCAATAATATCACTATACAGAGACCAATATCACTATGCAGAGACCAATATCACTATACAGAGACCAATATCATCAATAATATCACTATACAGAGACCAATATCACTATACAGAGACCAATATATCCAATAATGTCACTATACAGAGACCAATATCACTATACAGAGACCAATATCACTATACAGAGACCAATATCACCAATGATATCACTATACAGAGACCAATATCACTATACAGAGACCAATATCACTATACAGAGACCAATATCACTATACAGAGAACAATATCACCAATAATATCACTATACAGAGACCAATATCACTATACAGAGACCAATATCACTATACAGAGACCAATATCACCAATAATATCACTATACAGAGACCAATATCACTATACAGAGACCAATATCACTATACAGAGACCAATGTCACTATACAGAGACCAATGTCACTATACAGAGACCAATATCACTATACAGAGACCAATATCACTATACAGAGACCAATATCACTATACAGAGACCAATATCACCAATAATGTCACTATACAGAGACCAATGTCACTATACAGAGACCAATATCACTATACAGAGACCAATATCACTATACAGAGACCAATATCACTATACAGAGACCAATATCACTATACAGAGACCAATATCACTATACAGAGACCAATATCACCAATAATATCACTATACAGAGACCAATATCACTATACAGAGACCAATATCACTATACAGAGACCAATAATATCACTATACAGAGACCAATATCACCAATAATATCACTATACAGAGACCAATATCACTATACAGAGACCAATATCACTATACAGAGACCAATATCACTATACAGAGACCAATATCACTATACAGAGACCAATATCACCAATAATATCACTATACAGAGACCAATATCACTATGCAGAGACCAATATCACTATACAGAGACCAATATCACTATACAGAGACCAATATCACTATACAGAGACCAATGTCACTATACAGAGACCAATATCACTATACAGAGACCAATATCACTATACAGAGACCAATATCACCAATAATATCACTATACAGAGACCAATATCACTATACAGAGACCAATGTCACTATACAGAGACCAATATCACTATGCAGAGACCAATATCACTATGCAGAGACCAATATCACCAATAATATCACTATACAGAGACCAATATCACTATACAGAGACCAATATCACTATACAGTGACCAATATCACTATACAGAGACCAATAATATCACTATACAGAGACCAATATCACCTATAATATCACTATACAGAGACCAATATCACTATACAGAGACCAATGTCACTATACAGAGACCAATATCACTATACAGAGACCAATATCACTATACAGAGACCAATATCACTATACAGAGACCAATATCACCAATAATGTCACTATACAGAGACCAATATCACTATACAGAGACCAATATCACTATACAGAGACCAATATCACTATACAGAGACCAATATCACTATACAGAGACCAATATCACCAATAATATCACTATACAGAGACCAATATCACTAAACAGAGACCAATATCACTATACAGAGACCAATATCACCAATAATATCACTATACAGAGACCAATATCACTATACAGAGACCAATATCACCAATAATATCACTATACAGAGACCAATGTCACTATACAAAGACCAATATCACTATACAGAGACCAATATCACTATACAGAGACCAATATCACTATACAGAGACCAATGTCACTATACAGAGACCAATATCACTATACAGAGACCAATATCACTATACAGAGACCAATATCACTATACAGAGACCAATATCACTATACAGAGACCAATATCACCAATAATATCACTATACAGAGACCAATATCACTAAACAGAGACCAATATCACTATACAGAGACCAATATCACCAATAATATCACTATACAGAGACCAATATCACTATACAGAGACCAATATCACTATACAGAGACCAATATCACTATACAGAGACCAATATCACTATACAGAGACCAATATCACTATACAGAGACCAATATCACTATACAGAGACCAATATCACCAATAATATCACTATACAGAGACCAATATCACTATACAGAGACCAATAATATCACTATACAGAGACCAATATCACTATACAGAGACCAATATCACTATACAGAGACCAATATCACTATACAGAGACCAATATCACTATACAGAGACCAATATCACTATACAGAGACCAATATCACTATACAGAGACCAATATCACCAATAATATCACTATACAGAGACCAATATCACTATACAGAGACCAATATCACTATACAGAGACCAATATCACTATACAGAGACCAATGTCACTATACAGAGACCAATATCACTATACAGAGACCAATATCACCAATAATATCACTATACAGAGACCAATGTCACTATACAGAGACCAATGTCACTATACAGAGACCAATGTCACTATACAGAGACCAATGTCACCAACAAACAATGGCGCAGCACGTCACAGTTAGAGTAAAGTAACGTGTGTTTATTCCCCACATATCTCCAGCAACGTTTCAGCTGAACATTGGCGCCTTTTCAAGCATCGTGACAATTATTTATTTACCCAAAACCTGTTACATCCAATAAATCTATTAGACATTAATAAAGTGCAAAATCTTCCAAAAATTACAATAAGGTGCAAGATATATAATGATACAAGTAGATGAAGGATAATGAGGACTTAGTAAATATATTTTTATATATGTCATTGAATGTTAATAAAAGGACTTTTCTTTATATGAGTGACGGTGGCGACATATACAGCGGTGATATATACGGTGGTGATATATACGGTGGTGATATATACGGTGGTGATATATACGGTGGTGATATATATACGGTGGTGATATATACGGTGGTGATATATATATACGGTGGTGATATATACGGTGGTGATATATACGGTGGTGATATATACGGTGGTGATATATACGGTGGTGATATATACGGTGGTGATATATATACGGTGGTGATATATACGGTGGAGATATATATATACGGTGGTGATATATACGGTGGTGATATATACGGTGGAGATATATATACGGTGGTGATATATACGGTGGTGATATATACGGTGGAGATATATATACGGTGGTGATATATACGGTGGTGATATATACGGTGGTGATATATATACGGTGGTGATATATACGGTGGAGATATATATACGGTGGTGATATATACGGTGGAGATATATATACGGTGGTGATATATACGGTGGTGATATATACGGTGGTGATATATACGGTGGTGATATATATACGGTGGTGATATATATACGGTGGTGATATATACGGTGGTGATATATATACGGTGGAGATATATATACGGTGGAGATATATATACGGTGGTGATATATACGGTGGAGATATATATACGGTGGAGATATATATACGGTGGTGATATATAAGGTGGAGATATATACGGTGGTGATATATACGGTGGAGATATATACGGTGGAGATATATATACGGTGGTGATATATACGGTGGCGATATATACGGTGGAGATATATATACGGTGGTGATATATACGGTGGAGATATATATACGGTGGTGATATATACGGTGGTGATATATATATGGTGGAGATATATACGGTGGTGATATATACGGTGGTGATATATACGGTGGAGATATATATACGGTGGTGATATATACGGTGGAGATATATATACGGTGGTGATATATATACGGTGGTGATATATACGGTGGTGATATATATACGGTGGTGATATATACGGTTGAGATATATATACGGTGGTGATATATACGGTGGTGATATATACGGTGGAGATATATACGGTGGAGATATATACGGTGGTGATATATACAGCGGTGATATATACGGTGGAGATATATACGGTGGTGATATATACAGCGGTGATATATACGGTGGAGATATATACGGTGGTGATATATACGGTGGTGATATATACGGTGGAGATATATACGGTGGTGATATATACGGTGGAGATATATATACGGTGGAGATATATACGGTGGTGATATATACGGTGGTGATATATACGGTGGTGATATATACGGTGGTGATATATACGGTGGAGATATATACGGTGGTGATATATACGGTGGTGATATATACGGTGGAGATATATATACGGTGGTGATATATACGGTGGTGATATATACGGTGGTGATATATACGGTGGAGATATATACGGTGGTGATATATACGGTGGTGATATATACGGTGGAGATATATACGGTGGTGATATATACGGTGGTGATATATACGGTGGAGATATATACGGTGGTGATATATACGGTGGTGATATATACGGTGGTGATATATACGGTGGAGATATATACGGTGGTGATATATACGGTGGTGATATATACGGTGGAGATATATATACGGTGGTGATATATACGGTGGTGATATATACGGTGGTGATATATACGGTGGTGATATATACGGTGGAGATATATATACGGTGGTGATATATACGGTGGAGATATATACGGTGGTGATATATACGGTGGTGATATATATACGGTGGTGATATATACGGTGGTGATATATACGGTGGAGATATATACTGTGGTGATATATACGGTGGAGATATATATACGGTGGTGATATATACGGTGGTGATATATACGGTGGTGATATATACGGTGGTGATATATACGGTGGAGATATATATACGGTGGTGATATATATACGGTGGTGATATATACGGTGGTGATATATATACGGTGGTGATATATACGGTGGAGATATATATACGGTGGTGATATATATACGGTGGTGATATATACGGTGGTGATATATATACGGTGGTGATATATACGGTGGAGATATATACGGTGGTGATATATACGGTGGTGATATATACGGTGGAGATATATATACGGTGGTGATATATACGGTGGTGATATATACGGTGGTGATATATACGGTGGTGATATATACGGTGGAGATATATACGGTGGTGATATATACGGTGGTGATATATACGGTGGAGATATATACGGTGGTGATATATACGGTGGTGATATATACGGTGGAGATATATACGGTGGCGATATATACGGTGGCGATATATACGGTGGTGATATATACGGTGGTGATATATACGGTGGTGATATATACGGTGGTGATATATACGGTGGTGATATATATACGGTGGTGATATATACGGTGGTGATATATACGGTGGTGATATATATACGGTGGTGATATATATACGGTGGTGATATATACGGTGGTGATATATACGGTGGTGATATATACGGTGGTGATATATATACGGTGGAGATATATACGGTGGTGATATATACGGTGGTGATATATATACGGTGGAGATATATACGGTGGAGATATATACGGTGGTGATATATACGGTGGTGATATATATACGGTGGAGATATATACGGTGGTGATATATATACGGTGGTGATATATATACGGTGGTGATATATACGGTGGTGATATATATACGGTGGAGATATATATACGGTGGAGATATATACGGTGGAGATATATACGGTGGTGATATATACGGTGGTGATATATATACGGTGGTGATATATATACGGTGGAGATATATACGGTGGTGATATATACGGTGGTGATATATATACGGTGGAGATATATACGGTGGCGATATATACGGTGGAGATATATACGGTGGAGATATATACGGTGGAGATATATACGGTGGTGATATATACGGCGGTGATATATACGGCGGTGATATATAAGGTGGTGATATATACGGTGGTGATATATACGGTGGAGATATATACGGTGGTGATATATACGGTGGTGATATATACGGTGGTGATATATATACGGTGGTGATATATACGGTGGAGATATATATACGGTGGTGATATATATACGGTGGTGATATATACGGTGGTGATATATATACGGTGGTGATATATACGGTGGAGATATATACGGTGGTGATATATACGGTGGTGATTTATACGGTGGTGATATATATACGGTGGTGATATATACGGTGGTGATATATATACGGTGGTGATATATATACGGTGGTGATATATATACGGTGGAGATATATATACGGTGGAGATATATATACGGTGGTGATATATACGGTGGTGATATATATACGGTGGTGATATATACGGTGGTGATATATACGGTGGTGATATATACGGTGGTGATATATACGGTGGTGATATATATACGGTGGTGATATATACGGTGGTGATATATACGGTGGTGATATATACGGTGGTGATATATACGGTGGTGATATATACGGTGGAGATATATACGGTGGTGATATATACGGTGGTGATATATACGGTGGTGATATATACGGTGGAGATATATACGGTGGAGATATATACGGTGGTGATATATACGGTGGAGATATATATACGGTGGTGATATATACGGTGGTGATATATACGGTGGTGATATATACGGTGGTGATATATACGGTGGAGATATATATACGGTGGTGATATATATACGGTGGTGATATATATACGGTGGTGATATATACGGTGGTGATATATATACGGTGGTGATATATACGGTGGAGATATATATACGGTGGTGATATATATACGGTGGTGATATATACGGTGGTGATATATACGGTGGAGATATATATGGTGGTGATATATATACGGTGGTGATATATACGGTGGTGATATATACGGTGGATATATATATACGGTGGTGATATATATACGGTGGAGATATATATACGGTGGAGATATATACGGTGGTGATATATACGGCGGTGATATATACGGCGGTGATATATACGGCGGTGATATATACGGCGGTGATATATACGGTGGAGATATATATACGGTGGAGATATATATACGGTGGTGATATATATACGGTGGAGATATATATACGGTGGTGATATATACGGTGGTGATATATACGGTGGAGATATATATACGGTGGTGATATATACGGTGGAGATATATATACGGTGGAGATATATACGGTGGTGATATATATACGGTGGAGATATATACGGTGGAGATATATATACGGTGGTGATATATACGGTGGTGATATATACGGTGGAGATATATATACGGTGGTGATATATATACGGTGGAGATATATATACGGTGGAGATATATACGGTGGTGATATATACGGTGGTGATATATATACGGTGGAGATATATACGGTGGTGATATATATACGGTGGTGATATATATACGGTGGAGATATATATACGGTGGAGATATATACGGTGGTGATATATACGGTGGTGATATATATACGGTGGAGATATATACGGTGGAGATATATACGGTGGTGATATATATACGGTGGTGATATATATACGGTGGTGATATATACGGTGGAGATATATATACGGTGGTGATATATACGGTGGTGATATATACGGTGGTGATATATACGGTGGTGATATATACGGTGGTGATATATACGGTGGAGATATATATACGGTGGTGATATATACGGTGGTGATATATACGGTGGTGATATATACGGTGGAGATATATATACGGTGGAGATATATATACGGTGGAGATATTTACGGTGGTGATATATACGGTGGTGATATATATACGGTGGTGATATATACGGTGGAGATATATATACGGTGGTGATATATATACGGTGGAGATATATATACGGTGGTGATATATACGGTGGTGATATATACGGTGGTGATATATACGGTGGTGATATATACGGTGGAGATATATACGGTGGAGATATATACGGTGGTGATATATACGGTGGTGATATATACGGTGGTGATATATACGGCGGTGATATATACGGCGGTGATATATACGGCGGAGATATATACGGTGGTGATATATACGGTGGAGATATATACGGTGGCGATATATACGGTGGAGATATATATACGGTGGAGATATATATACGGTGGAGATATTTACGGTGGTGATATATACGGTGGTGATATATATACGGTGGTGATATATACGGTGGAGATATATATACGGTGGTGATATATATACGGTGGAGATATATATACGGTGGTGATATATACGGTGGTGATATATACGGTGGTGATATATACGGTGGTGATATATACGGTGGTGATATATACGGTGGTGATATATACGGTGGAGATATATACGGTGGTGATATATATACGGTGGAGATATATACGGTGGCGATATATACGGTGGAGATATATACGGTGGAGATATATACGGTGGTGATATATACGGTGGAGATATATACGGTGGAGATATATACGGTGGTGATATATACGGTGGTGATATATATACGGTGGAGATATATACGGTGGCGATATATACGGTGGAGATATATACGGTGGAGATATATACGGTGGTGATATATATACGGTGGAGATATATATACGGTGGAGATATATACGGTGGTGATATATACGGTGGTGATATATATACGGTGGAGATATATACGGTGGCGATATATACGGTGGAGATATATACGGTGGAGATATATACGGTGGAGATATATACGGTGGTGATATATACGGCGGTGATATATACGGTGGAGATATATACGGTGGAGATATATATATACGGTGGTGATATATACGGTGGAGATATATATACGGTGGTGATATATACGGTGGAGATATATATACGGTGGTGATATATACGGTGGTGATATATACGGTGGTGATATATACGGTGGTGATATATACGGTGGTGATATATATACGGTGGAGATATATATACGGTGGAGATATATACGGTGGTGATATATACGGTGGTGATATATACGGTGGTGATATATACGGTGGAGATATATATACGGTGGAGATATATACGGTGGAGATATATACGGTGGAGATATATACGGTGGAGATATATACGGTGGAGATATATACGGTGGAGATATATACGGTGGAGATATATACGGTGGTGATATATACGGTGGAGATATATACGGTGGTGATATATACGGTGGAGATATATACGGTGGAGATATATACGGTGGTGATATATACGGTGGAGATATATACGGTGGTGATATATACGGTGGAGATATATACGGTGGTGATATATACGGTGGTGATATATACGGCGGTGATATATACGGCGGTGATATATACGGTGGAGATATATACGGTGGTGATATATACGGTGGAGATATATACGGTGGCGATATATACGGTGGAGATATATACGGTGGCGATATATACGGTGGAGATATATACGGTGGTGATATATACGGTGGTGATATATACGGCGGTGATATATACGGCGGTGATATATACGGTGGTGATATATAAGGTGGTGATATATACGGTGGTGATATATAAGGTGGTGATATATACGGCGGTGATATATACGGCGGTGATATATACGGTGGTGATATATACGGTGGTGATATATAAGGTGGTGATATATACGGCGGTGATATATACGGCGGTGATATATACGGCGGTGATATATACGGCGGTGATATATACGGTGGTGATATATACGGTGGTGATATATACGGTGGAGATATATACGGTGGTGATATATACGGTGGTGATATATACGGTGGTGATATATACGGTGGTGATATATACGGTGGAGATATATATACGGTGGTGATATATACGGTGGTGATATATATACGGTGGTGATATATATACGGTGGTGATATATACGGTGGAGATATATATACGGTGGAGATATATACGGTGGTGATATAAACGGTGGTGATATACATACGGTGGAGATATATACGGTGGAGATATATACGGTGGTGATATATATACGGTGGTGATATATACGGTGGTGATATATATACGGTGGAGATATATATACGGTGGAGATATATACGGTGGAGATATATACGGTGGTGATATATACGGTGGAGATATATACGGTGGCGATATATACGGTGGAGATATATACGGTGGTGATATATACGGTGGAGATATATACGGTGGAGATATATACGGCGGTGATATATACGGTGGTATATACGGCGGTGATATATACGGTGGAGATATATACGGTGGAGATATATACGGTGGTGATATATACGGTGGTGATATATACGGTGGTGATATATACGGTGGAGATATATATACGGTGGTGATATATATACGGTGGTGATATATACTGTGGTGATATATACGGCGGTGATATATACGGCGGTGATATATAAGGTGGTGATATATACGGTGGTGATATATACGGTGGAGATATATACGGTGGTGATATATACGGTGGTGATATATACGGTGGTGATATATACGGTGGAGATATATACGGTGGAGATATATACGGCGGTGATATATACGGTGGTATATACGGCGGTGATATATACGGTGGAGATATATACGGTGGAGATATATACGGTGGTGATATATACGGTGGTGATATATACGGTGGAGATATATATACGGTGGTGATATATATACGGTGGTGATATATATACTGTGGTGATATATACGGCGGTGATATATACGGCGGTGATATATAAGGTGGTGATATATACGGTGGTGATATATACGGTGGTGATATATACGGTGGTGATATATACGGTGGAGATATATACGTGGAGATATATACGGTGGTGATATATACGGTGGAGATATATACTGTGGAGATATATACGGTGGAGATATATACGGTGGTGATATATACGGTGGTGATATATACGGTGGAGATATATACGTGGAGATATATACGGTGGTGATATATACGGTGGAGATATATACTGTGGAGATATATACGGTGGTGATATATACGGTGGTATATACGGCGGTGATATATACGGTGGAGATATATACGGTGGAGATATATACGGTGGTGATATATACGGTGGAGATATATATACGGTGGTGATATATATACGGTGGAGATATATACGGTGGTGATATATACGGCGGTGATATATACGGCGGTGATATATACGGTGGTGATATATATACGGTGGTGATATATACGGTGGTGATATATATACGGTGGTGATATATACGGTGGAGATATATATACGGTGGTGATATATACGGTGGAGATATATATACGGTGGAGATATATACGGTGGTGATATATACGGTTGTGATATATACGGTGGTGATATATACGGTGGAGATATATATACGTTGGTGATATATACGGTGGTGATATATATACGGTGGTGATATATACGGTGGTGATATATATACGGTGGTGATATATACGGTGGAGATATATATACGGTGGAGATATATACGGTGGTGATATATACGGTGGTGATATATATACGGTGGTGATATATACGGTGGTATATACGGTGGTGATATATACGGTGGTGATATATACGGTGGTGATATATACGGTGGTGATATATACGGTGGTGATATATACGGTGGAGATATATATACGTTGGTGATATATACGGTGGTGATATATACGGTGGTGATATATACGGTGGTGATATATACGGTGGAGATATATATACGTTGGTGATATATACGGTGGAGATATATATACGGTGGTGATATATATACGGTGGAGATATATACGGCGGTGATATATACGGCGGTGATATATACGGTGGTGATATATACGGTGGTGATATATATACGGTGGTGATATATACGGTGGTGATATATATACGGTGGATATATATATACGGTGGTGATATATACGGTGGTGATATATACGGTGGTGATATATACGGTGGTGATATATATACGGTGGTGATATATATACGGTGGTGATATATATACGGTGGTGATATATACGGTGGTGATATATATACGGTGGAGATATATACGGTGGAGATATATACGGTGGTGATATATACGGTGGTGATATATACGGTGGAGATATATACGGTGGTGATATATACGGTGGAGATATATATACGGTGGAGATATATACGGTGGAGATATATACGGTGGTGATATATACGGTGGTGATATATATACGGTGGAGATATATACGGTGGAGATATATATACGGTGGAGATATATACGGTGGCGATATATACGGTGGAGATATATACGGTGGAGATATATACGGTGGAGATATATACGGTGGTGATATATACGGTGGTGATATATACTGTGGTGATATATACGGCGGTGATATATACGGCGGTGATATATAAGGTGGTGATATATACGGTGGTGATATATACGGTGGAGATATATACGGTGGTGATATATACGGTGGTGATATATACGGTGGAGATATATACGGTGGAGATATATACGGTGGTGATATATACGGTGGAGATATATACGGTGGAGATATATACGGTGGTGATATATACGGTGGTATATACGGCGGTGATATATACGGTGGAGATATATACGGTGGAGATATATACGGTGGTGATATATACGGTGGAGATATATACGGTGGTGATATATACGGTGGAGATATATACGGTGGTGATATATACGGTGGAGATATATACGGTGGTGATATATACGGTGGAGATATATACGGTGGTGATATATACGGTGGAGATATATACGGCGGTGATATATACGGTGGTATATACGGCGGTGATATATACGGTGGAGATATATACGGTGGAGATATATACGGTGGTGATATATACGGTGGTGATATATACGGTGGAGATATATACGGTGGAGATATATACGGCGGTGATATATACGGTGGTATATACGGCGGTGATATATACGGTGGAGATATATACGGTGGAGATATATACGGTGGTGATATATACGGTGGTGATATATACGGTGGTGATATATACGGTGGAGATATATACGGCGGTGATATATACGGCGGTGATATATACGGCGGTGATATATACGGTGGAGATATATACGGTGGAGATATATACGGTGGTGATATATACGGTGGAGATATATACGGTGGAGATATATACGGTGGAGATATATACTGTGGTGATATATACGGTGGAGATATATACGGTGGTGATATATACGGTGGTGATATATACGGTGGAGATATATATACGGTGGAGATATATACGGTGGTGATATATACGGTGGTGATATATACGGTGGAGATATATACGGTGGTGATATATACGGTGGTGATATATACTGTGGTGATATATACGGTGGAGATATATACGGTGGTGATATATACGGTGGAGATATATACAGCGGTGATATATACGGTGGAGATATATACGGTGGAGATATATACGGTGGTGATATATACGGTGGAGATATATACGGTGGAGATATATATACGGTGGTTATATATATACGGTGGTGATATATATACGGTGGTGATATATACGGTGGTGATATATACAGCGGTGATATATACGGTGGTTATATATATACGGTGGTGATATATATACGGTGGTGATATATACGGTGGAGATATATATACGGTGGAGATATATACGTTGGTGATATATACGGTGGTGATATATACGGTGGTGATATATATACGGTGGTGATATATACGGTGGAGATATATACGGTGGAGATATATACGGTGGTGATATATACAGCGGTGATATATACGGTGGTGATATATACGGTGGAGATATATACGGTGGTGATATATACGGTGGTGATATATACGGTGGTATATACGGCGGTGATATATACGGTGGAGATATATACGGTGGAGATATATACGGTGGTGATATATACGGTGGTGATATATACGGTGGTGATATATACGGTGGTGATATATACGGTGGAGATATATACGGTGGTGATATATACGGTGGAGATATATACGGTGGTGATATATACGGTGGAGATATATACGGTGGTGATATATACGGTGGAGATATATACGGTGGAGATATATACGGTGGTGATATATACGGTGGAGATATATACGGTGGAGATATATACGGTGGTGATATATACGGTGGTATATACGGCGGTGATATATACGGTGGAGATATATACGGTGGAGATATATACGGTGGTGATATATACGGTGGTGATATATACGGTGGTGATATATACGGTGGAGATATATACGGTGGTGATATATACGGTGGAGATATATACGGTGGTGATATATACGGTGGAGATATATACGGTGTTGATATATACGGTGGAGATATATACGGCGGTGATATATACGGTGGAGATATATACGGTGGAGATATATACGGTGGTGATATATACGGTGGTGATATATACGGTGGAGATATATACGGTGGAGATATATACGGCGGTGATATATACGGTGGTATATACGGCGGTGATATATACGGTGGAGATATATACGGTGGAGATATATACGGTGGTGATATATACGGTGGGGATATATACGGTGGTGATATATACGGTGGAGATATATACGGCGGTGATATATACGGCGGTGATATATACGGCGGAGATATATACGGTGGAGATATATACGGTGGAGATATATACGGTGGAGATATATACGGTGGTGATATATACGGTGGAGATATATACGGTGGAGATATATACGGTGGTGATATATACGGTGGTGATATATACGGTGGAGATATATATACGGTGGTGATATATATACGGTGGTGATATATATACGGTGGTGATATATACGGTGGTGATATATATACGGTGGAGATATATACGGTGGAGATATATACGGTGATGATATATACGGTGGAGATATATACGGCGGTGATATATACGGCGGTGATATATACGGCGGTGATATATACGGCGGTGATATATACGGTGGAGATATATATACGGTGGAGATATATATACGGTGGAGATATATATACGGTGGAGATATATATACGGTGGAGATATATACGGTGGAGATATATACGGTGGAGATATATACGGTGGAGATATATACGGTGGAGATATATACGGTGGAGATATATACGGTGGAGATATATATACGGTGGAGATATATACGGTGGAGATATATACGGTGGTGATATATACGGTGGAGATATATACGGTGGTGATATATACGGTGGAGATATATACGGTGGTGATATATACGGTGGTGATATATATACGGTGGAGATATATACGGTGGAGATATATACGGTGGAGATATATACGGTGGAGATATATACGGTGGAGATATATACGGTGGAGATATATACGGTGGAGATATATACGGTGGTGATATATACGGTGGAGATATATACGGTGGAGATATATACGGTGGAGATATATACGGTGGAGATATATACGGTGGAGATATATACGGTGGAGATATATACGGTGGCGATATATACGGTGGCGATATATACGGTGGCGATATATACGGTGGCGATATATACGGTGGCGATATATACGGTGGCGATATATACGGTGGCGATATATACGGTGGTGATATATACGGTGACGACATACGTGGCGACATATACGGTGGCGACATATATACGGTGGCGAGATATATACGGTGGAGATATATACGGTGGTGATATATACGGTGGCGATATATACGGTGGCGATATATACGGTGGCGATATATACGGTGGCGATATATACGGTGACGACATACGGTGGCGACATATACGGTGGCGACATATATACGGTGGCGATATATACGGTGGCGATATATACGGTGGTGATATATACGGTGACGACATACGGTGGCGACATATATACGGTGGCGATATATACGGTGGTGATATATACGGTGACGACATACGGTGGCGATATATACGCGGTTATATTTACGGAATTTTCATGTTGAAAGATCTTTTGGCGTTGCACAGGTCATTTGTGGTTTCCGTGGAGACAGTAACTTGTTTGTTTAGGTTCCAATTATATTTTATGTTTATTTAGTATTTTTTAGGGATTCATCAAAAGGGAAATTTTGGGCAGAAACTGAAAATGCATCGCCCCACCCCCTTTTTTTAAATATAGTTTTTGTTTCATTTTATAACTTTTTTTGGGGGATGTAATGTGACCAAAATCAGCAATTTTTGTGTTTATTTTTGTGTTTATTCTGTTCACACGGCAGGATCAGAAACGAAATAATTTAATTGTTGGGACAATTCCGCACGTGGCGATACCAAATATGTTTATTTTTATTATGTTTTCATATTTTTATATGGAAAATAGGAAAAGGAGGGTGATCTAAACTTTTATGGAAGGGGTTAATGGCTGGGTTTTTTTTTAACTTTCCTGAGACATCGCGGATGTCACTGACAGCTCCCATCATCCCTATTTTCCGGGCTATCGGGTCATCAGAGACCTGATCAGCCCGGAATCAGCGCAAATTGCCGATCTGAACTGATTGATGATTTGCGGCAATCGCCGACATAAGGGGGGGGGGCATAAGGGATGATGGGAGCTGTCAGTGACATCGGCGATCATCCTAGAGGATAGGAGCGAGAGGGCAGCGGTGCCACCTCCTCCTATCCCCCTGATCAGGACTGAGATCGACCAATCACAGGGCAGGGGTGGGGGTGAATGTTCATTTCCCCTGCTCTTCCCACCCCTGGATGTCGGGGCAGAGCGGGGGAAGATGGTAGCAATGTGCGGGGGCCGTTGCAGGGACCGCCGGTGCCGGTTACCTGGGTTCCAGCGGACCGAGGACCAAGGACCGGCGGCTGACAAGAAGCTGCAGGCAAGGGGAGGCGGCAGCACCGGCGGTTTCCCAGATACTGCAGTGAAGATTGCCGTAAAGTGATCTTCACTGCTGTATCTACAGCCAGTGGCTGTCCAGACATGCTGGTAGTTGTAGTTTTGCTACATCTGAAGGGCAAAAGTTTGGAGACCACTACACAGTGGTGTCCAAACTGTAGCTCTCCAGATGTCAATTCAAAGCATTACCTAACTCAGTGTTTACCAATCCCAACCAATGTGCCTCCAGCTGTTGCATAACTACAGCTCTCAGCATGCATGGTCTGTCAGTGCATGCACGGGCGGGGGTTTACAGCAAGTTTCCCGCTTCAAGTTTGGGATGCGGAAACTCACTCTAAACCCCCCCACCCGTGTGAATGTACCCTAAAAACACTACACTACACTAACCCTAAATAAAGAGTAAGACACTGCATGTACACTACACTAACCCTAAATAAAGAGTAAAACACTACATATACACTACACTAACCCTAAATAAAGAGTAAAACACTACATATACACTACACTACACTAACACATAATAAAGGGTAAAACACTACATATACACTACAATAACCCTAAATAAAGAGTAAGACACTGCATATACACTACACTAACCCTAAATAAAGAGTAAGACACTACATATACACTACACTAACCCTAAATAAAGAGTAAAACACTACATATACACTACACTACACTAACACATAATAAAGGGTAAAACACTACATATACACCTACACTACACTAACACATAATAAAGAGTAAAACACTACATATACATTACACTAACCCTAAATAAAGAGTAAAACACTACATATACACTACACTACACTAACACATAATAAAGGGTAAAACACTACATATACACTACACTACACTAAATAAAGAGTAAAACACTACATATACACTACACTAACCCTAAATAAAGAGTAAAACACTGCATATACACTACACTACACTAAATAAAGAGTAAAACACTACATATACACTACACTAACCCTAAATAAAGAGTAAAACACTACATATACACTACACTAACCCTAAATAAAGAGTAAAACACTACATATACACTACACTAACACATAATAAAGAGTAAAACACTGCATATACACTACACTACACTAAATAAAGAGTAAAACACTACATATACACTACACTAACCCTAAATAAAGAGTAAAACACTACATATACACTACACTACACTAACACATAATAAAGGGTAAAACACTACATATACACTACACTACACTAAATAAAGAGTAAAACTCTACATATACACTACACTAACCCTAAATAAAGAGTAAAACACTACATATACACTACACTAACCCTAAATAAAGAGTAAAACACTGCATATACACTACACTAACCCTAAATAAAGAGTAAACACTACATATACACTACACTAACCCTAAATAAAGAGTAAACACTACATATACAATACACTAACCCTAAATAAAGAGTAAAACACTACATATACACTACACTACACTAACACATAATAAAGGGTAAAACACTACATATACACTACACTACACTAACACATAATAAAGGGTAAAACACTACATATACACTACACTACACTAACACATAATAAAGGGTAAAACACTACATATACACTACACTACACTAACACATAATAAAGGGTAAAACACTACATATACACTACACTACACTAACACATAATAAAGGGTAAAACACTACATATACACTACACTAACACATAATAAAGGGTAAAACACTACATATACACTACACTAACCCTAAATAAAGAGTAAAACACTGCATATACACTACACTAACCCTAAATAAAGAGTAAACACTACATATACAATACACTAACCCTAAATAAAGGGTAAAACACTACATATACACTACACTAACACATAATAAAGGGTAAAACACTACATATACACTACACTAACCCTAAATAAAGAGTAAAACACTACATATACACTACACTAACCCTAAATAAAGAGTAAACACTACATATACACTACACTAACCCTAAATAAAGAGTAAAACACTACATATACACTACACTAACCCAAAATAAAGAGTAAAACACTACATATACACTACACTAACCCTAAATAAAGAGTAAACACTACATATACACTACACTACACTACACATAATAAAGGGTAAAACACTACATATACACTACACTACACTAACACATAATAAAGGGTAAAACACTACATATACACTACACTACACTAAATAAAGAGTAAAACACTACATATACACTACACTACACTAACACATAATAAAGGGTAAAACACTACATATACACTACACTAACCCTAAATAAAGAGTAAAACACTACATATACACTACACTAACCCTAAATAAAGAGTAAAACACTACATATACACTACACTAACCCTAAATAAAGAGTAAAACACTGCATATACACTACACTAACCCTAAATAAAGAGTAAACACTACATATACAATACACTAACCCTAAATAAAGGGTAAAACACTACATATACACTACACTACACTAACACATAATAAAGGGTAAAACACTACATATACACTACACTACACTAACACATAATAAAGGGTAAAACACTACATATACACTACACTACACTAACACATAATAAAGGGTAAAACACTACATATACACTACACTACACTAACACATAATAAAGGGTAAAACACTACATATACACTACACTACACTAACACATAATAAAGGGTAAAACACTACATATACACTACACTAACACATAATAAAGGGTAAAACACTACATATACACTACACTAACCCTAAATAAAGAGTAAAACACTACATATACACTACACTAACCCTAAATAAAGAGTAAAACACTACATATACACTACACTAACCCTAAATAAAGAGTAAACACTACATATACACTACACTACACTACACATAATAAAGGGTAAAACACTACATATACACTACACTACACTAACACATAATAAAGGGTAAAACACTACATATACACTACACTAACCCTAAATAAAGAGTAAAACACTGCATATACACTACACTAACCCTAAATAAAGAGTAAAACACTACATATACACTACACTAACCCTAAATAAAGAGTAAAACACTACATATACACTACACTAACCCTAAATAAAGAGTAAACAATGCATATACACTACACTACACTAACCCTAAATAAAGAGTAAAACACTACATATGCACTACAATAACCCTAAATAAAGAGTAAACACTACATATACACTACACTAACCCTAAATAAAGAGTAAAACACTACATATACACTACAATAACCCTAAATAAAGAGTAAAACACTTCTTATACACTACACTAACCCTAAATAAAGAGTAAAACACTACATATACACTACAATAACCCTAAATAAAGAGTGAACACTACATATACACTACACTAACCCTAAATAAAGAGTAAACACTGCATATACACTACACTAACCCTAAATAAATAGTAAAACTCTACATATACACTACACTAACCCTAAATAAAGAGTAAACACTGCATATACACTACACTAACCCTAAATAAATAGTAAAACACTGCATATACACTACACTAACCCTAAATAAAGAGTAAAACACTGCATATACACTACACTAACCCTAAATAAAGAGTAAAACACTACATATACACTACACTAACCCTAAATAAAGAGTAAACACTGCATATACACTACACTAACCCTAAATAAAGAGTAAAACACTACATATACACTACACTAACCCTAAATAAAGAGTAAAACACTACATATACACAACACTAACCCTAAATAAAGAGTAAACACTACATATACACTACAATAACCCTAAATAGAGAGTGAACACTACATATACACTACACTAACCCTAAATAAAGAGTAAAACACTACATATACACTACACTAACCCTAAATAAAGAGTAAAACACTGCATATACACTACAATAACCCTAAATAAATAGTAAAACACTGCATATACACTACACTAACCCTAAATAAATAGTAAAACACTGCATATACACTACACTAACCCTAAATAAATAGTAAAACACTGCATATACACTACACTAACCCTAAATAAAGAGTAAAACACTGCATATACACAACACTAACCCTAAATAAAGAGTAAAACACTACATATACACTACACTAACCCTAAATAAAGAGTAAACACTGCATATACACTACACTAACCCTAAATAAAGAGTAAAACACTGCATATACACTACACTAACCCTAAATAAAGAGTAACACACTACATATACACTACAATAACTCTAAATAAAGAGTGAACACTACATATACACTACACTAACCCTAAATAAATAGTAAAACTCTACATATACACTACACTAACCCTAAATAAAGAGTAAAACAGTACATATACACTACACTAACCCTAAATAAAGAGTAAAACACTGCATATACACAACACTAACCCTAAATAAAGAGTAAAACACTACATATACACTACACTAACCCTAAATAAAGAGTAAACACTGCATATACACTACACTAACCCTAAATAAAGAGTAAACACTGCATATACACTACAATAACCCTAAATAAAGAGTGAACACTACATATACACTACACTAACCCTAAATAAATAGTAAAACTCTACATATACACTACACTAACCCTAAATAAAGAGTAAAACACTACATATACACTACACTAACCCTAAATAAAGAGTAAACACTGCATATACACTACACTAACCCTAAATAAAGAGTAAAACACTACATATACACTACACTAACCCTAAATAAAGAGTAAAACACTGCATATACACTACACTAACCCTAAATAAAGAGTAAACACTGCATATACACTACACTAACCCTAAATAAAGAGTAAACACTGCATATACACTACACTAACCCTAAATAAAGAGTAAAACACTACATATACACTACAATAACCCTAAATAAAGAGTAAACACTGCATATACACTACACTAACCCTAAATAAAGAGTAAAACACTACATATACACTACACTAACCCTAAATAAAGAGTAAAACACTGCATATACACTACACTAACCCTAAGTAAAGAGTAAACACTGCATATACACTACAATAACCCTAAATAAAGAGTGAACACTACATATACACTACACTAACCCTAAATAAAGAGTAAACACTGCATATACACTACACTAACCCTAAATAAAGAGTAAACACTGCATATACACTACACTAACCGTAAATAAAGATTAAAACACTGCATATACACTACAGTAACCCTAAATAAAGAGTAAACACTGCATATACACTACAATAACCCTAAATAGAGAGTGAACACTACATATACACTACACTAACCCTAAATAAATAGTAAAACTCTACATATACACTACACTAACCCTAAATAAAGAGTAAAACACTGCATATACACAACACTAACCCTAAATAAAGAGTAAAACACTACATATACACTACACTAACCCTAAATAAAGAGTAAACACTGCATATACACTACACTAACCCTAAATAAAGAGTAAAACACTGCATATACACTACACTAACCCTAAATAAAGAGTAAAACACTACATATACACTACAATAACCCTAAATAAAGAGTGAACACTACATATACACTACACTAACCCTAAATAAATAGTAAAACTCTACATATACACTACACTAACCCTAAATAAAGAGTAAAACAGTACATATACACTACACTAACCCTAAATAAAGAGTAAAACACTGCATATACACAACACTAACCCTAAATAAAGAGTAAACACTACATATACACTACACTAACCCTAAATAAAGAGTAAACACTGCATATACACTACACTAACCCTAAATAAAGAGTAAAACACTGCATATACACTACACTAACCCTAAATAAAGAGTAAACACTGCATATACACTACAATAACCCTAAATAAAGAGTGAACACTACATATACACTACACTAACCCTAAATAAATAGTAAAACTCTACATATACACTACACTAACCCTAAATAAAGAGTAAAACACTACATATACACTACACGAACCCTAAATAAAGAGTAAACACTGCATATACACTACACTAACCCTAAATAAAGAGTAAACACTGCATATACACTACACTAACCGTAAATAAAGATTAAAACACTGCATATACACTACACTAACCCTAAATAAAGAGTAAACACTGCATATACACTACAATAACCCTAAATAGAGAGTGAACACTACATATACACTACACTAACCCTAAATAAATAGTAAAACTCTACATATACACTACACTAACCCTAAATAAAGAATAAACACTGCATATACACTACACTAACCCTAAATAAAGAGTAAAACACTGCATATACACTACACTAACCCTAAATAAAGAGTAAAACACTGCATATACACTACACTAACCCTAAATAAAGAGTAAACACTGCATATACACTACACTAACCCTAAATAAAGAGTAAAACACTAGATATACACTACACTAACCCTAAATAAAGAGTAAAACACTACATATACACTACACTAACCCTAAATAAAGAGTAAACACTGCATATACACTACACTAACCCTAAATAAAGAGTAAAACACTGCATATACACTACACTAACCCTAAATAAAGAGTAAACACTGCATATACACTACAATAACCCTAAATAAAGAGTGAACACTACATATACACTACACTAACCCTAAATAAATAGTAAAACTCTACATATACACTACACTAACCCTAAATAAAGAGTAAACACTGCATATACACTACACTAACCCTAAATAAATAGTAAAACACTGCATATACACTACACTAACCCTAAATAAAGAGTAAAACACTGCATATACACTACACTAACCCTAAATAAAGAGTAAAACACTACATATACACTACACTAACCCTAAATAAAGAGTAAACACTGCATATACACTACACTAACCCTAAATAAAGAGTAAAACACTGCATATACACTACAATAACCCTAAATAGAGAGTGAACACTACATATACACTACACTAACCCTAAATAAAGAGTAAACACTGCATATACACTACAATAACCCTAAATAAATAGTAAAACACTGCATATACACTACACTAACCCTAAATAAAGAGTAAAACACTGCATATACACAACACTAACCCTAAATAAAGAGTAAAACACTACATATACACTACACTAACCCTAAATAAAGAGTAAACACTGCATATACACTACACTAACCCTAAATAAAGAGTAAAACACTGCATATACACTACACTAACCCTAAATAAAGAGTAAAACACTACATATACACTACAATAACCCTAAATAAAGAGTGAACACTACATATACACTACACTAACCCTAAATAAATAGTAAAACTCTACATATACACTACACTAACCCTAAATAAAGAGTAAAACAGTACATATACACTACACTAACCCTAAATAAAGAGTAAAACACTGCATATACACAACACTAACCCTAAATAAAGAGTAAAACACTACATATACACTACACTAACCCTAAATAAAGAGTAAACACTGCATATACACTACACTAACCCTAAATAAAGAGTAAACACTGCATATACACTACAGTAACCCTAAATAAAGAGTGAACACTACATATACACTACACTAACCCTAAATAAATAGTAAAACTCTACATATACACTACACTAACCCTAAATAAAGAGTAAAACACTACATATACACTACACTAACCCTAAATAAAGAGTAAACACTGCATATACACTACACTAACCCTAAATAAAGAGTAAAACACTACATATACACTACACTAACCCTAAATAAAGAGTAAAACACTGCATATGCACTACACTAACCCTAAATAAAGAGTAAACAATGCATATACACTACACTAACCCTAAATAAAGAGTAAACAATGCATATACACTACACTACACTAACCCTAAATAAAGAGTAAACACTGCATATACACTACACTAACCCTAAATAAAGAGTAAACACTACATATACACTACACTAACCCTAAATAAAGAGTAAAACAGTACATATACACTACACTAACCCTAAATAAAGAGTAAAACTCTACATATACACTACACTAACCCTAAATAAAGAGTAAACACTGCATATACACTACACTAACCCTAAATAAAGAGTAAACACTGCATATACACTACACTAACCGTAAATAAAGATTAAAACACTGCATATACACTACAGTAACCCTAAATAAAGAGTAAACACTGCATATACACTACAATAACCCTAAATAGAGAGTGAACACTACATATACACTACACTAACCCTAAATAAATAGTAAAACTCTACATATACACTACACTAACCCTAAATAAAGAGTAAAACACTGCATATACACAACACTAACCCTAAATAAAGAGTAAAACACTACATATACACTACACTAACCCTAAATAAAGAGTAAACACTGCATATACACTACACTAACCCTAAATAAAGAGTAAAACACTGCATATACACTACACTAACCCTAAATAAAGAGTAAAACACTACATATACACTACAATAACCCTAAATAAAGAGTAAAACACTACATATACACTACACTAACCCTAAATAAATAGTAAAACTCTACATATACACTACACTAACCCTAAATAAAGAGTAAAACAGTACATATACACTACACTAACCCTAAATAAAGAGTAAAACACTGCATATACACAACACTAACCCTAAATAAAGAGTAAACACTACATATACACTACACTAACCCTAAATAAATAGTAAACACTGCATATACACTACACTAACCCTAAATAAAGAGTAAAACACTGCATATACACTACACTAACCCTAAATAAAGAGTAAACACTGCATATACACTACAATAACCCTAAATAAAGAGTGAACACTACATATACACTACACTAACCCTAAATAAATAGTAAAACTCTACATATACACTACACTAACCCTAAATAAAGAGTAAAACACTACATATACACTACACTAACCCTAAATAAAGAGTAAACACTGCATATACACTACACTAACCCTAAATAAAGAGTAAACACTGCATATACACTACACTAACCGTAAATAAAGATTAAAACACTGCATATACACTACACTAACCCTAAATAAAGAGTAAACACTGCATATACACTACAATAACCCTAAATAGAGAGTGAACACTACATATACACTACACTAACCCTAAATAAATAGTAAAACTCTACATATACACTACACTAACCCTAAATAAAGAGTAAACACTGCATATACACTACACTTACCCTAAATAAAGAGTAAAACACTGCATATACACTACACTAACCCTAAATAAAGAGTAAAACACTGCATATACACTACACTAACCCTAAATAAAGAGTAAAACACTACATATACACTACACTAACCCTAAATAAAGAGTAAACACTGCATATACACTACACTAACCCTAAATAAAGAGTAAAACACTGCATATACACTACACTAACCCTAAATAAAGAGTAAACACTGCATATACACTACAATAACCCTAAATAAAGAGTGAACACTACATATACACTACACTAACCCTAAATAAATAGTAAAACTCTACATATACACTACACTAACCCTAAATAAAGAGTGAACACTACATATACACTACACTAACCCTAAATAAATAGTAAAACTCTACATATACACTACACTAACCCTAAATAAAGAGTAAACACTGCATATACACTACACTAACCCTAAATAAAGAGTAAACACTGCATATACACTACACTAACCGTAAATAAAGATTAAAACACTGCATATACACTACACTAACCCTAAATAAAGAGTAAACACTGCATATACACTACAATAACCCTTAATATAGAGTGAACACTACATATACACTACACTAACCCTAAATAAATAGTAAAACTCTACATATACACTACACTAACCCTAAATAAAGAGTAAACACTGCATATACACTACACTAACCCTAAATAAAGAGTAAAACACTGCATATACACTACACTAACCCTAAATAAAGAGTAAACACTGCATATACACTACACTAACCCTAAATAAAGAGTGAACACTGCATATACACTACACTAACCCTAAATAAATAGTAAAACTCTACATATACACTACACTAACCCTAAATAAAGAGTAAAACACTGCATATACACTACACTAACCCTAAATAAAGAGTAAAACACTGCATATACACTACACTAACCCTAAATAAAGAGTAAAACACTACATATACACTACACTTACCCTAAATAAAGAGTAAAACACTACATATACACTACACTACACTAACCCTAAATAAAGAGTAAACACTACATATACACTACACTAACCCTAAATAAAGAGTAAAACACTACATATACACTACACTAACCCTAAATAAAGAGTAAAACACTGCATATACACTACACTAACACATAATAAAGAGTAAAACACTACATATACACTACACTAACCCTAAATAAAGAGTAAAACACTACATATACACTACACTAACCCTAAATAAAGAGTAAAACACTACATATACACTACACTAACCCTAAATAAAGAGTAAAACAGTACATATACACTACACTAACCCTAAATAAAGAGTAAACACTGCATATACACTACACTAACCCTAAATAAATAGTAAAACACTGCATATACACTACACTAACCCTAAATAAAGAGTAAACACTGCATATACACTACACTAACCCTAAATAAAGAGTAAACACTGCATATACACTACACTAACCCTAAATAAAGAGTAAAACACTGCATATACACTACACTAACCCTAAATAAAGAGTAAAACACTGCATATACACTACACTAACCCTAAATAAAGAGTAAAACACTACATATACACTACACTAACCCTAGATAAAGAGTAAACACTGCATATACACTACACTAACCCTAAATAAAGAGTAAAACACTGCATATACACTACACTAACCCTAAATAAAGAGTAAACACTGCATATACACTACACTAACCCTAAATAAAGAGTGAACACTGCATATACACTACACTAACCCTAAATAAATAGTAAAACTCTACATATACACTACACTAACCCTAAATAAAGAGTAAAACACTACATATACACTACACTAACCCTAAATAAAGAGTAAAACACTGCATATACACTACACTAACCCTAAATAAAGAGTAAAACACTGCATATACACTACACTAACCCTAAATAAAGAGTAAAACACTGCATATACACTACACTAACCCTAAATAAAGAGTAAAACACTGCATATACACTACACTAACCCTAAATAAAGAGTAAAACACTACATATACACTACACTTACCCTAAATAAAGAGTAAAACACTACATATACACTACACTACACTAACCCTAAATAAAGAGTAAACACTACATATACACTACACTAACCCTAAATAAAGAGTAAAACACTACATATACACTACACTAACCCTAAATAAAGAGTAAAACACTACATATACACTACACTAACCCTAAATATAGAGTAAAACACTACATATACACTACACTAACCCTAAATAAAGAGTAAAACACTACATATACACTACACTAACCCTAAATAAAGAGTAAAACACTACATATACACTACACTAACCCTAAATAAAGAGTAAAACACAACATATACACTACACTAACCCTAAATAAAGAGTAAAACTCTACATATACACTACACTAACCCTAAATAAAGAGTAAACACTGCATATACACTACACTAACCCTAAATAAAGAGTAAAACACTGCATATACACTACACTAACCCTAAATAAAGAGTAAAACACTGCATATACACTACACTAACCCTAAATAAAGAGTAAAACACTACATATACACTACACTAACCCTAAATAAAGAGTAAACACTGCATATACACTACACTAACCCTAAATAAAGAGTAAAACACTGCATATACACTACACTAACCCTAAATAAAGAGTAAACACTGCATATACACTACACTAACCCTAAATAAAGAGTGAACACTACATATACACTACACTAACCCTAAATAAATAGTAAAACTCTACATATACACTACACTAACCCTAAATAAAGAGTAAAACACTACATATACACTACACTAACCCTAAATAAAGAGTAAAACACTGCATATACACTACACTAACCCTAAATAAAGAGTAAAACACTGCATATACACTACACTAACCCTAAATAAAGAGTAAAACACTGCATATACACTACACTAACCCTAAATAAAGAGTAAAACACTGCATATACACTACACTAACCCTAAATAAAGAGTAAAACACTACATATACACTACACTTACCCTAAATAAAGAGTAAAACACTACATATACACTACACTACACTAACCCTAAATAAAGAGTAAACACTACATATACACTACACTAACCCTAAATAAAGAGTAAAACACTACATATACACTACACTAACCCTAAATAAAGAGTAAAACACTACATATACACTACACTAACCCTAAATAAAGAGTAAAACTCTACATATACACTACACTAACCCTAAATAAAGAGTAAAACACAACATATACACTACACTAACCCTAAATAAAGAGTAAAACACTACATATACACTACACTAACCCTAATTAAAGAGTAAAACACTACATATACACTACACTAACCCTAAATAAAGAGTAAAACACTACATATACACTACACTAACCCTAAATAAAGAGTAAAACACTACATATACACTACACTAACCCTAAATAAAGAGTAAAACTCTACATATACACTACACTAACCCTAAATAAAGAGTAAAACAGTACATATACACTACGCTAACCCTAAATAAAGAGTAAAACACTGCATATACACTACACTAACCCTAAATAAAGAGTAAAACACTACATACACACTACACTAACCCTAAATAAAGAGTAAACACTACATATACACTACACTAACCCTAAATAAAGAGTAAACAATGCATATACACTACACTAACCCTAAATAAAGAGTAAACACTACATATACACTACACTAACCCTAAATAAAGAGTAAACACTACATATACACTACACTAACCCTAAATAAAGAGTAAAACACTACATATACACTACACTAACCCTAAATAAAGAGTAAAACACTGCATATACACTACACTACACTAACCCTAAATAAAGGGTAAAACACTACATATACACTACACTACACTAACACATAATAAAGGGTAAAACACTACATATACACTACACTAACCCTAAATATAGGGTAAAACACTACATATACACTACACTAACCCTAAATAAAGAGTAAAACACTGCATATACACTACACTAACCCTAAATAAAGAGTAAAACACTACATATACACTACACTAACCCTAAATAAAGAGTAAACACTGCATATACACTACACTAACCCTAAATAAAGAGTAAAACACTGCATATACACTACACTAACCCTAAATAAAGAGTAAAACACTACATATACACTACAATAACCCTAAATAAAGAGTGAACACTACATATACACTACACTAACCCTAAATAAATAGTAAAACTCTACATATACACAACACTAACCCTAAATAAAGAGTAAAACACTACATATACACTACACTAACCCTAAATAAAGAGTAAACACTGCATATACACTACACTAACCCTAAATAAAGAGTAAAACACTACATATACACTACACTAACCGTAAATAAATAGTAAAACACTGCATATACACTACACTAACCCTAAATAAAGAGTAAAACACTACATATACACTACACTAACCCTAAATAAAGAGTAAACACTGCATATACACTACACTAACCCTAAATAAAGAGTAAAACACTACATATACACTACACTAACCGTAAATAAATAGTAAAACACTACATATACACTACACTAACCGTAAATAAAGAGTAAAACACTGCATATACACTACACTAACCCTAAATAAAGAGTAAAACTCTACATATACACTACACTAACCCTAAATAAAGAGTAAAACACTGCATATACACTACACTAACCCTAAATAAAGAGTAAACACTGCATATACACTACACTAACCCTAAATAAAGAGTAAACACTGCATATACACTACACTAACCCTAAATAAAGAGTAAAACACTGCATATACACTACACCAACCCTAAATAAATAGTAAACACTGCATATACACTACAATAACCCTAAATAAAGAGTGAGCACTACATATACACTACACTAACCCTAAATAAATAGTAAAACTCTACATATACACTACACTAACCCTAAATAAAGAGTAAACACTGCATATACACTACAATAACCCTAAATAAAGAGTGAGCACTACATATACACTACACTAACCCTAAATAAATAGTAAAACTCTACATATACACTACACTAACCCTAAATAAAGAGTAAACACTACATATACACTACACTAACCCTAAATAAATAGTAAAACTCTACATATACACTACACTAACCCTAAATAAAGAGTAAACACTGCATATACACTACACTAACCGTAAATAAAGATTAAAACACTGCATATACACTACAGTAACCCTAAATAAAGAGTAAACACTGCATATACACTACACTAACCCTAAATAAAGAGTAAAACACTGTATATACACTACACTAACCCTAAATAAAGAGTAAAACACTGCATATACACTACACTAACCCTAAATAAAGAGTAAAACACTACATATACACTACACTAACCCTAAATAAAGAGTAAACACTGCATATACACTACACTAACCCTAAATAAAGAGTAAAACACTGCATATACACTACACTAACCCTAAATAAAGAGTAAACACTGCATATACACTACAATAACCCTAAATAAAGAGTGAACACTACATATACACTACACTAACCCTAAATAAATAGTAAAACTCTACATATACACTACACTAACCCTAAATAAAGAGTGAACACTACATATACACTACACTAACCCTAAATAAATAGTAAAACTCTACATATACACTACACTAACCCTAAATAAAGAGTAAACACTGCATATACACTACAATAACCCTTAATAGAGAGTGAACACTACATATACACTACACTAACCCTAAATAAATAGTAAAACTCTACATATACACTACACTAACCCTAAATAAAGAGTACACACTGCATATACACTACACTAACCCTAAATAAAGAGTAAAACACTGCATATACACTACACTAACCCTAAATAAAGAGTAAAACACTGCATATACACTACACTAACCCTAAAAAAAGAGTAAAACACTGCATATACACTACACTAACCCTAAATAAAGAGTAAAACACTGCATATACACTACACTAACCCTAAATAAAGAGTAAAACACTGCATTTACACTACACTAACCCTAAATAAAGAGTAAAACACTGCATATACACTACACTAACCCTAAATAAAGAGTAAAACACTACATATACACTACACTTACCCTAAATAAAGAGTAAAACACTACATATACACTACACTACACTAACCCTAAATAAAGAGTAAACACTACATATACACTACACTAACCCTAAATAAAGAGTAAAACACTGCATATACACTACACTAACACATAATAAAGAGTAAAACACTACATATACACTACACTAACCCTAAATAAAGAGTAAAACACTACATATACACTACACTAACCCTAAATAAAGAGTAAAACACTACATATACACTACACTAACCCTAAATAAAGAGTAAAACACTTCATATACACTACACTAACCCTAAATAAAGAGTAAACACTGCATATACACTACACTAACACATAATAAAGAGTAAAACACTACATATACACTACACTAACCCTAAATAAAGAGTAAAACACTACATATACACTACACTAACCCTAAATAAAGAGTAAACACTACATATACACTACACTAACCCTAAATAAAGAGTAAAACACAACATATACACTACACTAACCCTAAATAAAGAGTAAAACTCTACATATACACTACACTAACCCTAAATAAAGAGTAAACACTGCATATACACTACACTAACCCTAAATAAAGAGTAAAACACTGCATATACACTACACTAACCCTAAATAAAGAGTAAAACACTGCATATACACTACACTAACCCTAAATAAAGAGTAAAATACTACATATACACTACACTAACCCTAAATAAAGTGTAAACACTGCATATACACTACACTAACCCTAAATAAAGAGTAAAACACTGCATATACACTACACTAACCCTAAATAAAGAGTAAACACTGCATATACACTACACTAACCCTAAATAAAGAGTGAACACTACATATACACTACACTAACCCTAAATAAATAGTAAAACTCTACATATACACTACACTAACCCTAAATAAAGAGTAAAACACTACATATACACTACACTAACCCTAAATAAATAGTAAAACTCTACATATACACTACACTAACCCTAAATAAAGAGTAAAACAGTACATATACACTACACTAACCCTAAATAAAGAGTAAAACACTGCATATACACAACACTAACCCTAAATAAAGAGTAAAACACTACATATACACTACACTAACCCTAAATAAAGAGTAAACACTGCATATACACTACACTAACCCTAAATAAAGAGTAAACACTGCATATACACTACAATAACCCTAAATAAAGAGTGAACACTACATATACACTACACTAACCCTAAATAAATAGTAAAACTCTACATATACACTACACTAACCCTAAATAAAGAGTAAAACACTACATATACACTACACTAACCCTAAATAAAGAGTAAACACTGCATATACACTACACTAACCCTAAATAAAGAGTAAAACACTACATATACACTACACTAACCCTAAATAAAGAGTAAAACACTGCATATACACTACACTAACCCTAAATAAAGAGTAAACACTGCATATACACTACACTAACCCTAAATAAAGAGTAAACACTGCATATACACTACACTAACCCTAAATAAAGAGTAAAACACTGCATATACACTACACTAACCCTAAGTAAAGAGTAAACACTGCATATACACTACAATAACCCTAAATAAAGAGTGAACACTACATATACACTACACTAACCCTAAATAAATAGTAAAACTCTACATATACACTACACTAACCCTAAATAGAGAGTGAACACTACATATACACTACACTAACCCTAAATAAATAGTAAAACTCTACATATACACTACACTAACCCTAAATAAAGAGTAAAACACTGCATATACACTACACTAACCCTAAGTAAAGAGTAAACACTGCATATACACTACAATAACCCTAAATAAAGAGTGAACACTACATATACACTACACTAACCCTAAATAAATAGTAAAACTCTACATATACACTACACTAACCCTAAATAGAGAGTGAACACTACATATACACTACACTAACCCTAAATAAATAGTAAAACTCTACATATACACTACACTAACCCTAAATAAAGAGTAAAACACTGCATATACACAACACTAACCCTAAATAAAGAGTAAAACACTACATATACACTACACTAACCCTAAATAAAGAGTAAACACTGCATATACACTACACTAACCCTAAATAAAGAGTAAAACACTGCATATACACTACACTAACCCTAAATAAAGAGTAAAACACTACATATACACTACAATAACCCTAAATAAAGAGTGAACACTACATATACACTACACTAACCCTAAATAAAGAGTAAAACACTACATATACACTACACTAACCCTAAATAAAGAGTAAAACTCTACATATACACTACACTAACCCTAAATAAAGAGTAAAACAGTACATATACACTACACTAACCCTAAATAAAGAGTAAAACACTGCATATACACAACACTAACCCTAAATAAAGAGTAAACACTACATATACACTACACTAACCCTAAATAAAGAGTAAACACTGCATATACACTACACTAACCCTAAATAAAGAGTAAAACACTGCATATACACTACACTAACCCTAAATAAAGAGTAAACACTGCATATACACTACAATAACCCTAAATAAAGAGTGAACACTACATATACACTACACTAACCCTAAATAAATAGTAAAACTCTACATATACACTACACTAACCCTAAATAAAGAGTAAAACACTACATATACACTACACGAACCCTAAATAAAGAGTAAACACTGCATATACACTACACTAACCCTAAATAAAGAGTAAACACTGCATATACACTACACTAACCGTAAATAAAGATTAAAACACTGCATATACACTACACTAACCCTAAATAAAGAGTAAACACTGCATATACACTACAATAACCCTAAATAGAGAGTGAACACTACATATACACTACACTAACCCTAAATAAATAGTAAAACTCTACATATACACTACACTAACCCTAAATAAAGAATAAACACTGCATATACACTACACTAACCCTAAATAAAGAGTAAAACACTGCATATACACTACACTAACCCTAAATAAAGAGTAAAACACTGCATATACACTACACTAACCCTAAATAAAGAGTAAACACTGCATATACACTACACTAACCCTAAATAAAGAGTAAAACACTACATATACACTACACTAACCCTAAATAAAGAGTAAAACACTACATATACACTACACTAACCCTAAATAAAGAGTAAACACTGCATATACACTACACTAACCCTAAATAAAGAGTAAAACACTGCATATACACTACACTAACCCTAAATAAAGAGTAAACACTGCATATACACTACAATAACCCTAAATAAAGAGTGAACACTACATATACACTACACTAACCCTAAATAAATAGTAAAACTCTACATATACACTACACTAACCCTAAATAAAGAGTAAACACTGCATATACACTACACTAACCCTAAATAAATAGTAAAACACTGCATATACACTACACTAACCCTAAATAAAGAGTAAAACACTGCATATACACTACACTAACCCTAAATAAAGAGTAAAACACTACATATACACTACACTAACCCTAAATAAAGAGTAAACACTGCATATACACTACACTAACCCTAAATAAAGAGTAAAACACTGCATATACACTACAATAACCCTAAATAGAGAGTGAACACTACATATACACTACACTAACCCTAAATAAAGAGTAAACACTGCATATACACTACAATAACCCTAAATAAATAGTAAAACACTGCATATACACTACACTAACCCTAAATAAATAGTAAAACACTGCATATACACTACACTAACCCTAAATAAATAGTAAAACACTGCATATACACTACACTAACCCTAAATAAAGAGTAAAACACTGCATATACACAACACTAACCCTAAATAAAGAGTAAAACACTACATATACACTACACTAACCCTAAATAAAGAGTAAACACTGCATATACACTACACTAACCCTAAATAAAGAGTAAAACACTGCATATACACTACACTAACCCTAAATAAAGAGTAAAACACTACATATACACTACACTAACCCTAAATAAAGAGTAAAACACTGCATATACACTACACTAACCCTAAATAAAGAGTAAACACTACATATACAATACACTAACCCTAAATAAAGAGTAAAACACTACATCTACACTACACTAACACATAATAAAGGGTAAAACACTACATATACACTACACTACACTAACACATAATAAAGGGTAAAACACTACATATACACTACACTACACTAACACATAATAAAGGGTAAAACACTACATATACACTACACTACACTAACACATAATAAAGGGTAAAACACTACATATACACTACACTACACTAACACATAATAAAGGGTAAAACACTACATATACACTACACTAACACATAATAAAGGGTAAAACACTACATATACACTACACTAACCCTAAATAAAGAGTAAAACACTACATATACACTACACTAACCCTAAATAAAGAGTAAACACTACATATACACTACACTAACCCTAAATAAAGAGTAAAACACTACATATACACTACACTAACCCTAAATAAAGAGTAAAACACTGCATATACACTACACTAACCCTAAATAAAGAGTAAAATACTACATATACACTACACTAACCCTAAATAAAGTGTAAACACTGCATATACACTACACTAACCCTAAATAAAGAGTAAAACACTGCATATACACTACACTAACCCTAAATAAAGAGTAAACACTGCATATACACTACACTAACCCTAAATAAAGAGTGAACACTACATATACACTACACTAACCCTAAATAAATAGTAAAACTCTACATATACACTACACTAACCCTAAATAAAGAGTAAAACACTACATATACACTACACTAACCCTAAATAAATAGTAAAACTCTACATATACACTACACTAACCCTAAATAAAGAGTAAAACAGTACATATACACTACACTAACCCTAAATAAAGAGTAAAACACTGCATATACACAACACTAACCCTAAATAAAGAGTAAAACACTACATATACACTACACTAACCCTAAATAAAGAGTAAACACTGCATATACACTACACTAACCCTAAATAAAGAGTAAACACTGCATATACACTACAATAACCCTAAATAAAGAGTGAACACTACATATACACTACACTAACCCTAAATAAATAGTAAAACTCTACATATACACTACACTAACCCTAAATAAAGAGTAAAACACTACATATACACTACACTAACCCTAAATAAAGAGTAAACACTGCATATACACTACACTAACCCTAAATAAAGAGTAAAACACTACATATACACTACACTAACCCTAAATAAAGAGTAAAACACTGCATATACACTACACTAACCCTAAATAAAGAGTAAACACTGCATATACACTACACTAACCCTAAATAAAGAGTAAACACTGCATATACACTACACTAACCCTAAATAAAGAGTAAAACACTGCATATACACTACACTAACCCTAAGTAAAGAGTAAACACTGCATATACACTACAATAACCCTAAATAAAGAGTGAACACTACATATACACTACACTAACCCTAAATAAATAGTAAAACTCTACATATACACTACACTAACCCTAAATAGAGAGTGAACACTACATATACACTACACTAACCCTAAATAAATAGTAAAACTCTACATATACACTACACTAACCCTAAATAAAGAGTAAAACACTGCATATACACTACACTAACCCTAAGTAAAGAGTAAACACTGCATATACACTACAATAACCCTAAATAAAGAGTGAACACTACATATACACTACACTAACCCTAAATAAATAGTAAAACTCTACATATACACTACACTAACCCTAAATAGAGAGTGAACACTACATATACACTACACTAACCCTAAATAAATAGTAAAACTCTACATATACACTACACTAACCCTAAATAAAGAGTAAAACACTGCATATACACAACACTAACCCTAAATAAAGAGTAAAACACTACATATACACTACACTAACCCTAAATAAAGAGTAAACACTGCATATACACTACACTAACCCTAAATAAAGAGTAAAACACTGCATATACACTACACTAACCCTAAATAAAGAGTAAAACACTACATATACACTACAATAACCCTAAATAAAGAGTGAACACTACATATACACTACACTAACCCTAAATAAAGAGTAAAACACTACATATACACTACACTAACCCTAAATAAAGAGTAAAACTCTACATATACACTACACTAACCCTAAATAAAGAGTAAAACAGTACATATACACTACACTAACCCTAAATAAAGAGTAAAACACTGCATATACACAACACTAACCCTAAATAAAGAGTAAACACTACATATACACTACACTAACCCTAAATAAAGAGTAAACACTGCATATACACTACACTAACCCTAAATAAAGAGTAAAACACTGCATATACACTACACTAACCCTAAATAAAGAGTAAACACTGCATATACACTACAATAACCCTAAATAAAGAGTGAACACTACATATACACTACACTAACCCTAAATAAATAGTAAAACTCTACATATACACTACACTAACCCTAAATAAAGAGTAAAACACTACATATACACTACACGAACCCTAAATAAAGAGTAAACACTGCATATACACTACACTAACCCTAAATAAAGAGTAAACACTGCATATACACTACACTAACCGTAAATAAAGATTAAAACACTGCATATACACTACACTAACCCTAAATAAAGAGTAAACACTGCATATACACTACAATAACCCTAAATAGAGAGTGAACACTACATATACACTACACTAACCCTAAATAAATAGTAAAACTCTACATATACACTACACTAACCCTAAATAAAGAATAAACACTGCATATACACTACACTAACCCTAAATAAAGAGTAAAACACTGCATATACACTACACTAACCCTAAATAAAGAGTAAAACACTGCATATACACTACACTAACCCTAAATAAAGAGTAAACACTGCATATACACTACACTAACCCTAAATAAAGAGTAAAACACTACATATACACTACACTAACCCTAAATAAAGAGTAAAACACTACATATACACTACACTAACCCTAAATAAAGAGTAAACACTGCATATACACTACACTAACCCTAAATAAAGAGTAAAACACTGCATATACACTACACTAACCCTAAATAAAGAGTAAACACTGCATATACACTACAATAACCCTAAATAAAGAGTGAACACTACATATACACTACACTAACCCTAAATAAATAGTAAAACTCTACATATACACTACACTAACCCTAAATAAAGAGTAAACACTGCATATACACTACACTAACCCTAAATAAATAGTAAAACACTGCATATACACTACACTAACCCTAAATAAAGAGTAAAACACTGCATATACACTACACTAACCCTAAATAAAGAGTAAAACACTACATATACACTACACTAACCCTAAATAAAGAGTAAACACTGCATATACACTACACTAACCCTAAATAAAGAGTAAAACACTGCATATACACTACAATAACCCTAAATAGAGAGTGAACACTACATATACACTACACTAACCCTAAATAAAGAGTAAACACTGCATATACACTACAATAACCCTAAATAAATAGTAAAACACTGCATATACACTACACTAACCCTAAATAAATAGTAAAACACTGCATATACACTACACTAACCCTAAATAAATAGTAAAACACTGCATATACACTACACTAACCCTAAATAAAGAGTAAAACACTGCATATACACAACACTAACCCTAAATAAAGAGTAAAACACTACATATACACTACACTAACCCTAAATAAAGAGTAAACACTGCATATACACTACACTAACCCTAAATAAAGAGTAAAACACTGCATATACACTACACTAACCCTAAATAAAGAGTAAAACACTACATATACACTACACTAACCCTAAATAAAGAGTAAAACACTGCATATACACTACACTAACCCTAAATAAAGAGTAAACACTACATATACAATACACTAACCCTAAATAAAGAGTAAAACACTACATCTACACTACACTAACACATAATAAAGGGTAAAACACTACATATACACTACACTACACTAACACATAATAAAGGGTAAAACACTACATATACACTACACTACACTAACACATAATAAAGGGTAAAACACTACATATACACTACACTACACTAACACATAATAAAGGGTAAAACACTACATATACACTACACTACACTAACACATAATAAAGGGTAAAACACTACATATACACTACACTAACACATAATAAAGGGTAAAACACTACATATACACTACACTAACCCTAAATAAAGAGTAAAACACTACATATACACTACACTAACCCTAAATAAAGAGTAAACACTACATATACACTACACTAACCCTAAATAAAGAGTAAAACACTACATATACACTACACTAACCCTAAATAAAGAGTAAAACACTACATATACACTACACTAACCCTAAATAAAGAGTAAACACTACATATACACTACACTACACTACACATAATAAAGGGTAAAACACTACATATACACTACACTACACTAACACATAATAAAGGGTAAAACACTACATATACACTACACTACACTAAATAAAGAGTAAAACACTACATATACACTACACTAACCCTAAATAAAGAGTAAAACACTACATATACACTACACTAACCCTAAATAAAGAGTAAAACACTACATATACACTACACTAACCCTAAATAAAGAGTAAACACTGCATATACACTACACTAACCCTAAATAAAGAGTAAAACACTACATATACACTACACTAACCCTAAATAAAGAGTAAAACACTGCATATACACTACACTAACCCTAAATAAAGAGTAAACACTACATATACAATACACTAACCCTAAATAAAGGGTAAAACACTACATATACACTACACTAACACATAATAAAGGGTAAAACACTACATATACACTACACTAACCCTAAATAAAGAGTAAAACACTACATATACACTACACTAACCCTAAATAAAGAGTAAACACTACATATACACTACACTAACCCTAAATAAAGAGTAAAACACTACATATACACTACACTAACCCAAAATAAAGAGTAAAACACTACATATACACTACACTAACCCTAAATAAAGAGTAAACACTACATATACACTACACTACACTACACATAATAAAGGGTAAAACACTACATATACACTACACTACACTAACACATAATAAAGGGTAAAACACTACATATACACTACACTACACTAAATAAAGAGTAAAACACTACATATACACTACACTAACCCTAAATAAAGAGTAAAACACTACATATACACTACACTAACCCTAAATAAAGAGTAAAACACTACATATACACTACACTAACCCTAAATAAAGAGTAAAACACTACATATACACTACACTAACCCTAAATAAAGAGTAAAACACTGCATATACACTACACTAACCCTAAATAAAGAGTAAACACTACATATACAATACACTAACCCTAAATAAAGGGTAAAACACTACATATACACTACACTACACTAACACATAATAAAGGGTAAAACACTACATATACACTACACTACACTAACACATAATAAAGGGTAAAACACTACATATACACTACACTACACTAACACATAATAAAGGGTAAAACACTACATATACACTACACTACACTAACACATAATAAAGGGTAAAACACTACATATACACTACACTACACTAACACATAATAAAGGGTAAAACACTACATATACACTACACTAACACATAATAAAGGGTAAAACACTACATATACACTACACTAACCCTAAATAAAGAGTAAAACACTACATATACACTACACTAACCCTAAATAAAGAGTAAAACACTACATATACACTACACTAACCCTAAATAAAGAGTAAACACTACATATACACTACACTACACTACACATAATAAAGGGTAAAACACTACATATACACTACACTACACTAACACATAATAAAGGGTAAAACACTACATATACACTACACTAACCCTAAATAAAGAGTAAAACACTGCATATACACTACACTAACCCTAAATAAAGAGTAAAACACTACATATACACTACACTAACCCTAAATAAAGAGTAAAACACTACATATACACTACACTAACCCTAAATAAAGAGTAAACAATGCATATACACTACACTACACTAACACATAATAAAGGGTAAAACACTACATATACACTACACTAACCCTAAATAAAGAGTAAAACACTACATATACACTACACTAACCCTAAATAAAGAGTAAAACACTACATATGCACTACAATAACCCTAAATAAAGAGTAAACACTACATATACACTACACTAACCCTAAATAAAGAGTAAAACACTACATATACACTACAATAACCCTAAATAAAGAGTAAAACACTTCTTATACACTACACTAACCCTAAATAAAGAGTAAAACACTACATATACACTACAATAACCCTAAATAAAGAGTGAACACTACATATACACTACACTAACCCTAAATAAAGAGTAAACACTGCATATACACTACACTAACCCTAAATAAATAGTAAAACTCTACATATACACTACACTAACCCTAAATAAAGAGTAAACACTGCATATACACTACACTAACCCTAAATAAATAGTAAAACACTGCATATACACTACACTAACCCTAAATAAAGAGTAAAACACTACATATACACTACACTAACCCTAAATAAAGAGTAAACACTGCATATACACTACACTAACCCTAAATAAAGAGTAAAACACTACATATACACTACACTAACCCTAAATAAAGAGTAAAACACTACATATACACAACACTAACCCTAAATAAAGAGTAAACACTACATATACACTACAATAACCCTAAATAGAGAGTGAACACTACATATACACTACACTAACCCTAAATAAAGAGTAAAACACTACATATACACTACACTAACCCTAAATAAAGAGTAAAACACTGCATATACACTACAATAACCCTAAATAAATAGTAAAACACTGCATATCCACTACACTAACCCTAAATAAATAGTAAAACACTGCATATACACTACACTAACCCTAAATAAATAGTAAAACACTGCATATACACTACACTAACCCTAAATAAAGAGTAAAACACTGCATATACACAACACTAACCCTAAATAAAGAGTAAAACACTACATATACACTACACTAACCCTAAATAAAGAGTAAACACTGCATATACACTACACTAACCCTAAATAAAGAGTAAAACACTGCATATACACTACACTAACCCTAAATAAAGAGTAACACACTACATATACACTACAATAACCCTAAATAAAGAGTGAACACTACATATACACTACACTAACCCTAAATAAATAGTAAAACTCTACATATACACTACACTAACCCTAAATAAAGAGTAAAACAGTACATATACACTACACTAACCCTAAATAAAGAGTAAAACACTGCATATACACAACACTAACCCTAAATAAAGAGTAAAACACTACATATACACTACACTAACCCTAAATAAAGAGTAAACACTGCATATACACTACACTAACCCTAAATAAAGAGTAAACACTGCATATACACTACAATAACCCTAAATAAAGAGTGAACACTACATATACACTACACTAACCCTAAATAAATAGTAAAACTCTACATATACACTACACTAACCCTAAATAAAGAGTAAAACACTACATATACACTACACTAACCCTAAATAAAGAGTAAACACTGCATATACACTACACTAACCCTAAATAAAGAGTAAAACACTACATATACACTACACTAACCCTAAATAAAGAGTAAAACACTGCATATACACTACACTAACCCTAAATAAAGAGTAAACACTGCATATACACTACACTAACCCTAAATAAAGAGTAAACACTGCATATACACTACACTAACCCTAAATAAAGAGTAAAACACTGCATATACACTACACTAACCCTAAGTAAAGAGTAAACACTGCATATACACTACAATAACCCTAAATAAAGAGTGAACACTACATATACACTACACTAACCCTAAATAAATAGTAAAACTCTACATATACACTACACTAACCCTAAATAAAGAGTAAAACAGTACATATACACTACACTAACCCTAAATAAAGAGTAAAACACTGCATATACACAACACTAACCCTAAATAAAGAGTAAAACACTACATATACACTACACTAACCCTAAATAAAGAGTAAACACTGCATATACACTACACTAACCCTAAATAAAGAGTAAACACTGCATATACACTACAATAACCCTAAATAAAGAGTGAACACTACATATACACTACACTAACCCTAAATAAATAGTAAAACTCTACATATACACTACACTAACCCTAAATAAAGAGTAAAACACTACATATACACTACACTAACCCTAAATAAAGAGTAAACACTGCATATACACTACACTAACCCTAAATAAAGAGTAAAACACTACATATACACTACACTAACCCTAAATAAAGAGTAAAACACTGCATATACACTACACTAACCCTAAATAAAGAGTAAACACTGCATATACACTACACTAACCCTAAATAAAGAGTAAACACTGCATATACACTACACTAACCCTAAATAAAGAGTAAAACACTGCATATACACTACACTAACCCTAAGTAAAGAGTAAACACTGCATATACACTACAATAACCCTAAATAAAGAGTGAACACTACATATACACTACACTAACCCTAAATAAATAGTAAAACTCTACATATACACTACACTAACCCTAAATAGAGAGTGAACACTACATATACACTACACTAACCCTAAATAAATAGTAAAACTCTACATATACACTACACTAACCCTAAATAAAGAGTAAAACACTGCATATACACAACACTAACCCTAAATAAAGAGTAAAACACTACATATACACTACACTAACCCTAAATAAAGAGTAAACACTGCATATACACTACACTAACCCTAAATAAAGAGTAAAACACTGCATATACACTACACTAACCCTAAATAAAGAGTAAAACACTACATATACACTACAATAACCCTAAATAAAGAGTGAACACTACATATACACTACACTAACCCTAAATAAAGAGTAAAACACTACATATACACTACACTAACCCTAAATAAAGAGTAAAACTCTACATATACACTACACTAACCCTAAATAAAGAGTAAAACAGTACATATACACTACACTAACCCTAAATAAAGAGTAAAACACTGCATATACACAACACTAACCCTAAATAAAGAGTAAACACTACATATACACTACACTAACCCTAAATAAAGAGTAAACACTGCATATACACTACACTAACCCTAAATAAAGAGTAAAACACTGCATATACACTACACTAACCCTAAATAAAGAGTAAACACTGCATATACACTACAATAACCCTAAATAAAGAGTGAACACTACATATACACTACACTAACCCTAAATAAATAGTAAAACTCTACATATACACTACACTAACCCTAAATAAAGAGTAAAACACTACATATACACTACACGAACCCTAAATAAAGAGTAAACACTGCATATACACTACACTAACCCTAAATAAAGAGTAAACACTGCATATACACTACACTAACCGTAAATAAAGATTAAAACACTGCATATACACTACACTAACCCTAAATAAAGAGTAAACACTGCATATACACTACAATAACCCTAAATAGAGAGTGAACACTACATATACACTACACTAACCCTAAATAAATAGTAAAACTCTACATATACACTACACTAACCCTAAATAAAGAATAAACACTGCATATACACTACACTAACCCTAAATAAAGAGTAAAACACTGCATATACACTACACTAACCCTAAATAAAGAGTAAAACACTGCATATACACTACACTAACCCTAAATAAAGAGTAAACACTGCATATACACTACACTAACCCTAAATAAAGAGTAAAACACTACATATACACTACACTAACCCTAAATAAAGAGTAAAACACTACATATACACTACACTAACCCTAAATAAAGAGTAAACACTGCATATACACTACACTAACCCTAAATAAAGAGTAAAACACTGCATATACACTACACTAACCCTAAATAAAGAGTAAACACTGCATATACACTACAATAACCCTAAATAAAGAGTGAACACTACATATACACTACACTAACCCTAAATAAATAGTAAAACTCTACATATACACTACACTAACCCTAAATAAAGAGTAAACACTGCATATACACTACACTAACCCTAAATAAATAGTAAAACACTGCATATACACTACACTAACCCTAAATAAAGAGTAAAACACTGCATATACACTACACTAACCCTAAATAAAGAGTAAAACACTACATATACACTACACTAACCCTAAATAAAGAGTAAACACTGCATATACACTACACTAACCCTAAATAAAGAGTAAAACACTGCATATACACTACAATAACCCTAAATAGAGAGTGAACACTACATATACACTACACTAACCCTAAATAAAGAGTAAACACTGCATATACACTACAATAACCCTAAATAAATAGTAAAACACTGCATATACACTACACTAACCCTAAATAAATAGTAAAACACTGCATATACACTACACTAACCCTAAATAAATAGTAAAACACTGCATATACACTACACTAACCCTAAATAAAGAGTAAAACACTGCATATACACAACACTAACCCTAAATAAAGAGTAAAACACTACATATACACTACACTAACCCTAAATAAAGAGTAAACACTGCATATACACTACACTAACCCTAAATAAAGAGTAAAACACTGCATATACACTACACTAACCCTAAATAAAGAGTAAAACACTACATATACACTACACTAACCCTAAATAAAGAGTAAAACACTGCATATACACTACACTAACCCTAAATAAAGAGTAAACACTACATATACAATACACTAACCCTAAATAAAGAGTAAAACACTACATATACACTACACTACACTAACACATAATAAAGGGTAAAACACTACATATACACTACACTACACTAACACATAATAAAGGGTAAAACACTACATATACACTACACTACACTAACACATAATAAAGGGTAAAACACTACATATACACTACACTACACTAACACATAATAAAGGGTAAAACACTACATATACACTACACTACACTAACACATAATAAAGGGTAAAACACTACATATACACTACACTAACACATAATAAAGGGTAAAACACTACATATACACTACACTAACCCTAAATAAAGAGTAAAACACTACATATACACTACACTAACCCTAAATAAAGAGTAAACACTACATATACACTACACTAACCCTAAATAAAGAGTAAAACACTACATATACACTACACTAACCCTAAATAAAGAGTAAAACACTACATATACACTACACTAACCCTAAATAAAGAGTAAACACTACATATACACTACACTACACATAATAAAGGGTAAAACACTACATATACACTACACTACACTAACACATAATAAAGGGTAAAACACTACATATACACTACACTACACTACACTAAATAAAGAGTAAAACACTACATATACACTACACTAACCCTAAATAAAGAGTAAAACACTACATATACACTACACTAACCCTAAATAAAGAGTAAAACACTACATATACACTACACTAACCCTAAATAAAGAGTAAAACACTACATATACACTACACTAACCCTAAATAAAGAGTAAAACACTGCATATACACTACACTAACCCTAAATAAAGAGTAAACACTACATATACAATACACTAACCCTAAATAAAGGGTAAAACACTACATATACACTACACTAACACATAATAAAGGGTAAAACACTACATATACACTACACTAACCCTAAATAAAGAGTAAAACACTACATATACACTACACTAACCCTAAATAAAGAGTAAACACTACATATACACTACACTAACCCTAAATAAAGAGTAAAACACTACATATACACTACACTAACCCAAAATAAAGAGTAAAACACTACATATACACTACACTAACCCTAAATAAAGAGTAAACACTACATATACACTACACTACACTACACATAATAAAGGGTAAAACACTACATATACACTACACTACACTAACACATAATAAAGGGTAAAACACTACATATACACTACACTACACTAAATAAAGAGTAAAACACTACATATACACTACACTAACCCTAAATAAAGAGTAAAACACTACATATACACTACACTAACCCTAAATAAAGAGTAAAACACTACATATACACTACACTAACCCTAAATAAAGAGTAAAACACTACATATACACTACACTAACCCTAAATAAAGAGTAAAACACTGCATATACACTACACTAACCCTAAATAAAGAGTAAACACTACATATACAATACACTAACCCTAAATAAAGGGTAAAACACTACATATACACTACACTACACTAACACATAATAAAGGGTAAAACACTACATATACACTACACTACACTAACACATAATAAAGGGTAAAACACTACATATACACTACACTACACTAACACATAATAAAGGGTAAAACACTACATATACACTACACTACACTAACACATAATAAAGGGTAAAACACTACATATACACTACACTACACTAACACATAATAAAGGGTAAAACACTACATATACACTACACTAACACATAATAAAGGGTAAAACACTACATATACACTACACTAACCCTAAATAAAGAGTAAAACACTACATATACACTACACTAACCCTAAATAAAGAGTAAAACACTACATATACACTACACTAACCCTAAATAAAGAGTAAACACTACATATACACTACACTACACTACACATAATAAAGGGTAAAACACTACATATACACTACACTACACTAACACATAATAAAGGGTAAAACACTACATATACACTACACTAACCCTAAATAAAGAGTAAAACACTGCATATACACTACACTAACCCTAAATAAAGAGTAAAACACTACATATACACTACACTAACCCTAAATAAAGAGTAAAACACTACATATACACTACACTAACCCTAAATAAAGAGTAAACAATGCATATACACTACACTACACTAACACATAATAAAGGGTAAAACACTACATATACACTACACTAACCCTAAATAAAGAGTAAAACACTACATATACACTACACTAACCCTAAATAAAGAGTAAAACACTACATATGCACTACAATAACCCTAAATAAAGAGTAAACACTACATATACACTACACTAACCCTAAATAAAGAGTAAAACACTACATATACACTACAATAACCCTAAATAAAGAGTAAAACACTTCTTATACACTACACTAACCCTAAATAAAGAGTAAAACACTACATATACACTACAATAACCCTAAATAAAGAGTGAACACTACATATACACTACACTAACCCTAAATAAAGAGTAAACACTGCATATACACTACACTAACCCTAAATAAATAGTAAAACTCTACATATACACTACACTAACCCTAAATAAAGAGTAAACACTGCATATACACTACACTAACCCTAAATAAATAGTAAAACACTGCATATACACTACACTAACCCTAAATAAAGAGTAAAACACTGCATATACACTACACTAACCCTAAATAAAGAGTAAAACACTACATATACACTACACTAACCCTAAATAAAGAGTAAACACTGCATATACACTACACTAACCCTAAATAAAGAGTAAAACACTACATATACACTACACTAACCCTAAATAAAGAGTAAAACACTACATATACACAACACTAACCCTAAATAAAGAGTAAACACTACATATACACTACAATAACCCTAAATAGAGAGTGAACACTACATATACACTACACTAACCCTAAATAAAGAGTAAAACACTACATATACACTACACTAACCCTAAATAAAGAGTAAAACACTGCATATACACTACAATAACCCTAAATAAATAGTAAAACACTGCATATACACTACACTAACCCTAAATAAATAGTAAAACACTGCATATACACTACACTAACCCTAAATAAATAGTAAAACACTGCATATACACTACACTAACCCTAAATAAAGAGTAAAACACTGCATATACACAACACTAACCCTAAATAAAGAGTAAAACACTACATATACACTACACTAACCCTAAATAAAGAGTAAACACTGCATATACACTACACTAACCCTAAATAAAGAGTAAAACACTGCATATACACTACACTAACCCTAAATAAAGAGTAACACACTACATATACACTACAATAACCCTAAATAAAGAGTAAACACTACATATACACTACACTAACCCTAAATAAAGAGTAAAACACTACATATACACTACACTAACCCTAAATAAAGAGTAAAACACTACATATACACTACACTAACCCTAAATAAAGAGTAAACACTACATATACACTACACTACACTACACATAATAAAGGGTAAAACACTACATATACACTACACTACACTAACACATAATAAAGGGTAAAACACTACATATACACTACACTACACTAAATAAAGAGTAAAACACTACATATACACTACACTAACCCTAAATAAAGAGTAAAACACTACATATACACTACACTAACCCTAAATAAAGAGTAAAACACTACATATACACTACACTAACCCTAAATAAAG